>NW_027656135.1:0-158124 GCF_964235325.1 Thermobia domestica
TCTTGCGGAATGGACTTTGCTTCAGCCACATCAACCAATGTGACAACAAAAACTCTGGCCGAAATGCGCTGGGAAGTTCTGCCCAATCCCCCAACAGTCCAGGTTTAGCCCCCAGTGATTATCATTTATTTGCACTCCTTAAGGACCATCTGGGAGACAAGACCACGGCAGATGGAGCACTGCAGAACGATGTCCTCCAGTGGCTACGACAACAACTAAGTTCTTTCTACGCAACAGGAATCAGGGAGCTGCCACAGCGATGGCAACGTTGCCTTGATGCTCACGGAGAATACTTTGAAAAGCTGACATAGTTTTATGCTTCTTGTGCTACCTGCTTCTCCTGAAGAAATAAAAGTCTCGGTCAACTTTGAACGACCCTTCTAAGATTGTGATTTAAACATTTATAGTTTCAAAACTCAAAAAGAAATATTAAGTAAAAAAAAAAGAACTGAAATCGAAATACTAAGTAATATACGCAATATATCTTTATACTTGACATTCAATCTTCCCTTTCATGCAATACATATGTAATACTTGACATTTTCAATATGCTGTAAAAAAGCTGTCTAATTAACAAAGCATGAACTTTACCATCTGCAATTTGTAGAGTAATTCTTAGGATGGATTATACATTAATAATTCATATCTTGCTAACTTACATTTTACACTTCATTGACTATAACAGTTAGAAATTATAGTGTTAGAATGTATTCCGTTTGTAGCTTTTTGTTTTTTAAAGTAAACGAAGATTCACATTCTAGATTTTCTTTTAATACATTTTATTTACTTATTACTATTAATATTTCTAATGCTTATTACAGTATTTTCAACAGTGACAGTTAATAAACCAGTGTCTGTTAATAAACAAATAATTAATAAAGTCGACAATTTATGAAATGCATGAACAAAACTGTGAATACTTTTACTGTACAGGGTCAGCTAAAAGTGAGGTACAGTGCTGCCACAGAAAAGTCTGTTGGGCTAGAGGTCCACATTCGCCATAGATGATGAGTGGGTGAACCTAAAAATACACGAGACCACTACGACCGCCATATTGATGTCCGCCATTTTGAATATCACTTGATTTTTTTTAAATGTATAAAGGTAACCTAGAAAGTTATGTTGCTTTCTGTGGAGGTCTCTGTTTAATTGGCCCTCACACCGTGAATTGAATGCGGATAGAGGGCAGTTCGGTTACACCGTGAACTTATGTAAGGTAAGAATAAACACGGGGCGTGTATGATGAGTTCAAACTGGGTTCAAACGCCACTGTAGCAATGCGGAGATATGACAGGTCTTTTGTGAGAGTGTCGTGACTACGCGGGCAGTGAAGAGATGGTTTAACAAGTTTAAGGACGATGGCGAAACACTCGAAGACGCACCACGTGCCAGAAGACCAACACATCTACAAAACGAAAATCTTCAAGCAGCAATCGAGACGAACAGTGACCAGACATGTGATGTATTAGTACTACAATTTAGTGTGAGTGAAGAAACCATTCCGCAGCACCTTCATCAACTTGGGATGCGCTACAAGTTGGGTCGATGGGACTCACATGATTTGACTCCAGACATCAACGCGAGCAGACAGCTGTGTTTATTTGCTGTCTCTTTTGAGGAAGAAGAAATTTCTGGACAGGGTGTTATCATGTGATGAGACGTAGGTCCTCTACGAAGCTCCATGGTGAGGTCATCATTGATTAGCATCGCATGAACCGATTCCAAAACAGCCGAAACCATCACTGCACCAGAAGAAGGTCCTCCTTTGTGTTTAGTGGACTACTTGCGGCATCGTGGATCGGGAACTGCTACCAGCTGCTCAGACTATCACAGCAACAGTATACGGACCTCCTTTGTGTTTAGTGGACATCGCAAAGCCCCACGTGGCTATGATGACTTGTGACACTATTCTACGCCTTGTATTTCAAACGTTATTGGATCCACCATTCTCCTGTTCCATTATTGGATCCAACGACATTGCACCTGTTCCATTTCTTGGAAAATCACCTTAGAAGACGCCAGTTCAAATGCCTTGTAGAGGTGCAAAATGCACTTGATAGGTTCTTCGCTTTATGGCCCACCAAGTTCTGCTGCGATGGAATCCATGGCCTTCCAGCGCTTTTTCAGAAGTTCGTCGATGCTGATGGGGAAAATTTCTGATCTTCCAGGTACATCTTTGGTGACATATCGGTGTTCGAAAGTTGTGGTGAAAAAGCGATAGAACTTTCCTGGTTACATTTAAAGGTTAGCATACGGCACATGTTTTAAGACTGTGTTCTGGTCAGGAATGCAATGCTGCTGTTCATTTTGTCATATCGCTAACTACTGATGTGGTATGGATTGTTTTAGCACTTTTTATATAATCATAACACATGCTCAAAATGACCACCCTTTGAAACAATGGTGTGTGCCATACGCTCCTTCCACTCCTTTGTGCACAGCCGGTAATGTCTGCGGACGCACAGAAGCACATACATCCTCAATTTGCTGCTGAGATATAAATTCCGGCGTATACAATTGAGGTAAAAAGAGAACAGCACGGTAAAGGGGAAATCTGAATTGGTTGCCAGTTGTACTGTTGCGCATTCTGCAACCTGCATCCGACGGTCTGGATCATGCTCTGTGAGACGCTCGTGAAGCTGGATCTTGTATGGGTGCCACTTGTTAGTGGAAAGTATCCTACGAAAGACGTTTGACTGATTCCTCATTCCTGGGATATACGCTGTGTGCTACATTGGGATCTTTTGCTGAAGGATCGAGGCCAGCGACTGTGGTTATCTCATCTGCAGACGTTTTCTGGCGATCACTACGATGCCTGTCGTCCTCAGAAACCTCTCCAGGAATCTGCTGATGAGTTTGGCCACACCATCATGGGATATGAGCTCCATGTCGGCGTGTAGCACATTAAACTCTGCAGACATCACACGCGAACTGCGATTGCCAATATCACGACGATCTCAATACGTGCCTGGGTTTTCAGTGCCATTATTCAGTCACTGGAATCTGCAACGATAAAACAGGCCATAATTGTCAACGGTTAGTGATATGAGAAAATGGAAAGCAGCATTCATTCCTGACAGTCTTCAAGATGGCGGTCGTAGTGGTCACGTATATTATTAGATTCCCCCAATCATCATCTATGGCCAATGTGGACCTCTACCCCAACACACTTTTCTGTGACAGCACTGTCAACTCACTTTTGGCTCATCCTGTACATTACAAGTATTCACAGTTTTCTTTACAGACTTCATCAATTGTTAACTGAATTACTTTTATTTATTTATTAACAGGCACCAGGTACATCTCAGACGCTATTTTACATAGATATATAATAATAACAAAGGGAAGGAATTTCAGACGATATCTTCCAGGGCCTTATGATAAGTCGGCTGCGAGACATGAACCCGAGACGACCTCCCGAATGTCAATCCAACGCACTTCCAAGTGTGTCTCGGCTTCTTGGTGTATACGTTACTTTTCTAGATTTAAATAAACTAGTTACATTTCACAGATTCGTAACTCCCACATACCTTCCAGCAAAAATTTGTAATTTATGTGAGATTAGAATATGATATGGTCATCATGCATGCAAATGCAAAAGTTCGTACGAGCTATCAAAAATTGTGCTACAGTGTTGCTAACTTGTGTATGATTCATTGTTTTTGTTTTTTTCTCGCATTTTCATTGTTAGATTACAACAAACGTAAATGGCCTACTGTTTTGATATTACACTGTTTGAAAGTCCGCAAGGGATGCATCCAAAGATTGGTAGAAACTATCCCTACCCACTCTCTTCTTCCCATAAAAAAATGCTGAACTTCGTAACACAGCTGAACTTACTGTTTCATTTGTTTGTTTTAGTTCTGCTTTTAAATGAATATGTTAGCCATAATTATTTCTGGAAATTCATTAGTCTGTTGTTACTACAAACTTTGTGTTTAGTTCTGTAAATCCTGTAAATTTCACATTGATGTCACTCATAATGAGAAAGTTGTGAGACTGAAAACGTGCCGCGGACAACAATGCTCATTTCAGCAAACATTGCTCCTACGCACTGTTGTGCATATCTTATTATAACTTTTGTTTTATTCAGATGAATGCTTTCAAACTTGGTATTTTATCTCTTGATACTAGCCAGGTTATGTATACAACTTTTCATGAAAATCCATTATGGTCACCGGGTCGGTCTGAGGTGGAATGAATCGTACGTATGTAGGATCAGGACGTTTGGACGCGGCCATTTGGACGCAGATATTTAGCCGTGGCCGTTTGGGCGCAAAGCAGTTAACGATGAAGTGCTTAGGCGTGGTTGTTCGTTCTTAATTGGTCATTGAGAACTCTGGCATACTGTCATACATATTTCATATGGTTATTGGAAATAATGCTGTTCTTCTTTTTCCGGCCAATCGTATCGTTCCTTTACGTTACACATATTATAAAGGACAAAAGTTTGTTTGGGGAGTCACAGACTGCCTACAGTAAATTTTATTTGGGCTATTCTTCCTATTTTAATGTATAGCTAGTGCCTATAAGTACCTCTGTTTATGAAATATGAAATAACTCTTTATTAATAGAATAGAGTATCAACTATCCGGTCTAATGGGGAGATCAAATAGAAAAGCATTCAATAAATAATTACTAAATCATCCATATCATTAAAAATACCATTTTTATTCCTAAAACAGCTCTTATCCGTTTCTTCTGACCTCTTGGTGCAGACTAGTACTTAATAAACATTTCTTTCTTATGTTTTGTACCAAGCATTTTAATAATTGATTATAGAAAATGAAAATATGTACAGTATTGTACCCATTTTAAGATAAATTTAATAATGTATGACTCAAGATATCAAGTGCACAGTGTAGTATGAATGTATACCTAGGTAGTTACCTCTTTAAAATAACTAAACATTTACGAAAAACGTACGTCTTTTTTGTTTTACACAAATTACATGTCGTTATATATGTGTCTTAGTTTGTTAAAAGGAAATGTTCTTTTAAACGAAAGCCGCGTAGAATGAAGACCGGACAGTCAATAGTTTCCTACGATTTCTTCCCATTTCTTTCCAATTGGTAGAGACAAGTTGTGCATGATATGCAGATACTTCTCTGTATTTATGATGTTATTTTTAGTTTTTCCAAATTATTTGCGGAAGTTTTTTCGAAATTTCTAGTGGTTAAACATTTGGGCTCCAGTTATAAAATACATTATAACATATGTAGATAGGTAAACCTATTTGCATAAAAGATTTTGCACCCAAATGTCTCGTCCACCAACGGCCGCGTCCAAATATCTGCGCCCAAACAGCCGCGCCCAAATATCATGGACCCACGTATGTTACCTATGTTTAATAGCATAAGTGTAACCTTACTTACGCATTATATATACGTAGAAGCAGTAGGTTACAAACGCCAGCATCAATTCCCATCCCCTTTAAATTTACAATGTTATGTTACATATATTCTAGACGCAAGATTCATACTTTGCGCTTATACGTAGCGTATTGCTTTCCGTATGTTTCATATAACTTCCAGTATATGAACACTACAGATTGCAGTATATTCTCTACAGCTTTGGGTTTATATGATCCCTATAGACGACTGTCTACGGCCGCTGGATGGAGTATCATCCTGTCAGGCGCTTGGTCCGGAAGTTACCAACTTTGCGTATGTAACTTCTAGATTGCAGGGCATTTTTCTCTCCGTTTATTGTTTGCAGTATCGTGCGTTTGGAACAATTATAGCAGACTAGTATTGTTTTGTAACTAGTCTAGTTATAATGAAATGGTCTTGTTGAGAACATTTTATTGCCTAAGAAAGAGTATTAACCAAAGCACTTATAAATAATAAAATCAATAAATTTGCGTAAAAGGTATTCTAAATTAGAAACAGCCCATTTGCCTATACTCAGTACTTCAAAACATAAGTGTGCCTTTTTAAGTAATCAATTATTCTTTAACACTTGTCTTCTAGAGAGAACATAGGATTTAGCCAAATAATTTGAAACAAATATTTTAAAAAGCAGTTATATGACTAGTTACTGCAAGAAATTAATAAATTAAAACAATATAATTAGACGATGATGCTAATAACTGCAGTCTATGGCCAAATATGTCAGCTTGATAATTAATGAGATTCATACCTCTCACTAAATGTTCCAATCTAGAAGCATTGATACGTACAGGTTACGTACTAAAATGATCTTATCAAAGAGGATAAGTTAAGCCAAAAACTGATAATTATTTTTACAGTATTTTACCCATAAAAGAAGACCAAATACACCGAAAAAGTACAAAGGCATTGTGATCATATACTACTTTTCCATGGTAATTTCGAAATTTTAAGAGGTCATTGTACACACCCTTACCAAAATTTTAAAAGGATTTGTCAATGTGCTAACCTTCTATGAATGACAATGGTGGCCTATACTCCTTCATATAAACATATAATGTAATAAACTCTTATCCAAGAGGATGATAATGAGGTGAAAACCTTCGAAATTCATATTTCTTGGCATCTTTTTACCCATAAAATGCAAAGAGATCAATTACTCAAACCTATAGAGGTAGGGTCTACATGTTATAATACCATACTGTCATAACTAATTTGAAAATTTTGCAATCTTCAAAACTTACGAGTGCGCCAATACAACGCTCTCAATTTTTATAGGCTGTAATAATGTTTCCTTGCCTTATGAAAGACAATGGCCCTCTATACTTATCCCGAACGTAATAAAACCTTATCCAAAGGGATAAACTTGGAAAAATTGTATAAATTCTGACATTTTAATTATTTTATACCCATTAAAGAGAACGATCAAAATGTCTAGAGGTAGATATCCGCGTCATATACACCACTTTTAGGATAGTTCAACGTACATATTGCTGCATTTTAAAGGGAACGATCCTATGCAATTGTAGGCCATAGTCCCTGAGTCAGGAAGCCAGAAACATGAAAATGCGATCAAGTCATGTCAGTACTACTATCATTCTCTCCATTTAGTCTTAAGCGACTATTTAGTCTTACGTTGGGCCTCTCTTTCGGTTGGCAAGTTACAGTGAGACTGCTAATTGCTGTCTATAAATTAATAACCAATGAATACTATCCCAATAGCACTGTGATTATATTTACTCTTTGCCTTATTGAACTAACTAAAAGATATGGTGTTCATACTTCCTTAGACATTCTTATTCCTCTAATTCTTCGCCTCTAGTCTATAATATCGTTCCAATCTGTCGCCACAATATCTACATACTACATGCTTTCAATGTTTACTTACTTTCCAATTAAACGGTCTATTTTCTGTGATGATGTTATATCGTGTGGACAGAAGACCATCGCAGACAGTGGAAATGTTACACTCTCATCTCCTCTGATGTAGGTAATTGTAATGGGATCTTCTTGAAACAAAGTCCAAGAGCTTATAATAATTTGCAATCCAATGATAAACGAAAATACATAAATTGTCGTCCAAAATAACCTATAATTCAAACGAACTTATTAGTATAAATAAGAACCAATAGCGTGCTTGGTTACTTGGGAATTTATAGACAAATGATTACGAGCAAAACTGTAGCTTTTCCACAATAATAACGTTATCTTATTAAAGACAATCAAGAAACTATCCTGCACGATATTTATGGTTTAGGGTATATTATATTAAGTAAAACTGTTATCTAAGGCAAAGCTCTAAGCTATATTAACCCTTTGTATCCTACTGGTGGAGCCATAAAACCACATACATCACTGCCCCGTGTCTTCTTTTCTCTGGGACTAGAGTAAAACTATTGCGCAGCTCTGTGAACTACTACCATCTCTTGTCCAGAAATGGAATTAACCCGTAGCTAGACTAACAAAGGACAAAACAAAGTAAATATAACAGAGTTGTGCCTTGAATTGGTCTCAGTTTTGGCGTCCTGTAACAATAGACGGCGGAATATTGCTGACAAGGATGTTCCTTTCAAAGTGATTTCCAATTTTTGACTTAGTATTTTGAACTTATTTATCACAAAATAATGAAAGATAGCTTGCCAAAGTTTAATATTCGAGAGTTGAATGAGTGAATATGTGTGTGGTTTGAAAGTGAAACCACCAGGACATACTGCTTATCGTCCTAGTGACAGGAGGTAGCTTTACATATATGAGGAACTTAATTTGCCGGAATTACGATGTTTTCGAAACAGAAATGTGGTTCACAGGAACTTACCCCGGTCCTGCTTTATAATATTTTAAAGGATATACCGGGTGATAGTGACTCCTGTGTATCTGATAATGAGTGAGAAAATGAAAGAGGTGAGGAAGATTAGTGTATGCAGCAAGCTGTATCCCAGCTCATGATTGCGAGTGATGATAATGTGATTGAAGAAAACAATGATGAAGATTATGAAGTAATGAAAGAAATAACAGTGAGAAAGTGTGATTGGGACCCAATTATCTGGGAACAATATCCAATATGTTACAGAAAAAGCAAGAAGTGGTGGCATCGAATAATGTAACATTTCTTTGACATAGATGTTCTAAATGGGTTTATAATATATAAGGAGAGAAGTGATGTCAGTAAGTCACTGTCACTGAAGCAGTTCCGTCTAGCTGTAATTGCTAGTCTCAATGGGGCTTCTAAGTCAACGCAGATAGGGGGAGGACCTGTGCGAGAACTCAAAGTTTCACAAAGCCACAAGTTCCTCTCAAAATGAGATTTGACAAGGCTGAACACATGCCAAGATGATGTACACTAAACATACCTCCTAAGAAATAAAACTAAACACTACAACTTTTGTAAGAGTGTCAGGCAAGTTGCTGTCTCTCTGAAAGTTATTCTGTTTTGTGATATTTTGAAAAACAATTTTTCGAGTCATTCAAACACAAAGTAACTTCACAGTAACACATTCCCATTTTGACCGATAAGGTTTAGCTGCTGTGCTGCACAAAGCACATCTACGGGATGTACACTCATGTCCAAAATTACTGTCGCATGCCTATAAATGTGTTATTCTAAGAATATAATTTGATAACGAATTCGTTCGGTATTTCTTATAATGTTAGTATTTGTATAATGGGCAAAGACATGTATTTGGCAAATTTCATGTCAAAAGAGCAGTAAATACGAACAATTTAACGAAAATAAAATTTTCTTGTCCATTTAGCAACATTTTCTTTTATTCATTATAATTTTCTTATTTATAATACTTTTCCTATGAAATTTTTCACAAACATTCATTTCCCGATTATACACATAGGATCAGTATTAAAAGTACCCTGCAAAATCATTATCAAAAAATATCCTTACAGGAAGACAGTTATAAATATGCGACAATAATTTTGGACATGAGTGTACATCCGTAGATATGCTTTGTGAAACACAGCAGCTAAACCTTATCGGTCAAAATGGGAATGTGTTGCATGTGAAGTTACTTTGTGCTTGAATGACTCGAAAAATTGTTTTTCAAAATATCACAAAACAGAATAACTTTCAGAGAGACAACAACTTAACTGACACTCTTACAAAAGTTGTAGTGTTTATTTTTATTTCTTAGGAGGTATGTTGTATTTCTTCTCACTATTTTTTCTCACTTCTCACTTAAGATTTATGTATTTTTCCTCTTGTGAAATATGTGAAGTTGATTTCTACATAGAAGATTTAAATATTTTTTTTAAATATCATACAAAGGAAGGGCCTTCATTAGGACAACAACTTGCCTCATATCAGTAGATCAGTAGGCCTATAAAATTATGTAGCAAAAGGCTTAGTGGTTATTCTTATTTCGTAGGAACTACGTCTTTTTAATCATCTAAGTTTTCAAATATATAGCATTTTTTCTCTTCTTAAATAAAAACGTTGCCATACAGTAGCAAATGTATTCTTTCATATTCAACAATTAATAAACTGTCGCGTTTGGTCAGGTCGGCAATGGTCTTTGATCTTCCCTGTAGAAAATAAGTAAATTGATATATGAAATGAGTACAATACCCCAACAATAGACTTGCAAATCTTTAAAAGAAAGTGCTGTACTGAAACCAAAAAGCAACAACGTCTATCTCAGAAAAAGATAACATTCCTCCAACAAACCTAATTTCTTCCTCAAAATCATTAGTACTTTTGAGTCCTAGGGTTCCAGAATGAAACCACATACAATAACTGCTTGTGAAAAATGAAAAAAATATATTTTTATTGAAGTAGTCTTTAAGTATCGGAGAAATTAGTAAAACAAAATAGCACGTTATTAGACAAATATTTCTATTCGTGGGAATGAAAGGGTTAAAAAGTAATTTTCACTTTAATTTTCATGGCAAAGTTTGATTTGCTATTGCATTCTCTAGTAGCGCATCCTTAATTTTCTTCTCGAACTCGAAACTTTCACTTGTTTATTGTAGACGTTACTTAAAATAAGATGTTTTAATTAATTATTAACTCTATCATATGTAGTTATTAATGAAATATGTATTCATGGAACATATACGAATATCGATAATACTGGTTTCAAAGGTAAGCGCAACACTCATCTTCTCAAACTATCATGACGGTCTCAGATTTGATTCGTGGTGGGAACACACAGTCAGAAAAGTGTAAAAAAAATCTTCCAGGCAAATCTCACTGAGTGAAGTTTCCTCTCATTCAAAACAGGCAAACACCGGGATAGTACCTAACACTATGGTTCCCAACCCGCTTCTTTCTTACCCATTCTTTTCTTCCTCACCAATTCCCCTAGTAGTATGGTCCCCAAGGGCTGTCATTCAACATCGTGACAGGCTAACATGTTCGTAGATGCCAAAAACTCAGAAATCTAATACTTACTTCTACTACACTAAACTATCATAAATTTTAGGAAAGAAATTGAATATAACATATTGTAGGATTGTTAACGAAATATATTTGCAAAATTATATATCACCATACAGAAAAATGGGACTTGAAAGCACTATATTCGTTTGGGTTACTAGTAAAGAACTGAACATAGAATAATAAACAGCGCCGTTCAAGGCACGCAACACGGGAAGAGTACTGCTCGTAGAATATCCAAGCCAGTAGGTACAGTTGGTAATATGGGACAGATGTTTTCTTGTATTTCTTGCAAATTGCTGTGAGTATTGGAGACATAGTTGATCAATATGCGCAAAATGAATTTGTGGACTTAATACATGTTTCAACGATTATCTTTAACCTTGTTATAGATGCAATGGAAGTAATGACATGGACTTGAAAATTGTTGACTTCTTGTTTATTTGTGCAGTTCAACGTAACAACGCAGAGTAGGTCAGTTTTTACGATCTGCCATGGCAAAAACAATACAATTGCCACGTGAAACAAATTATAATCGTTGGAAAAATGAGCTTACAATCTCCCTAGAAAGGTTTAGGAAAACATTGACCCCTACGCAAACTAATAGCTCGTTTCTACCAGAATAAAACAAAATCAAACCAATGTTTATTTGTAAATACGCAGTTTGTAAAAATTTATAACGCCTGCTGAGTATATGTATATTAAATGTGTTGTAATTTTCTCCGACAAATCATAGCATGGATAAGAAAACTTTATACTTCATTTTAAAGTATGATGTAACTTTTAATTTAATTATTAAAACGACACATTTCGAATGCATTCTAATGACAATGAATAATGAACAGTATTTGTTGCATTTGATAGTGAAGAAGTATTGTCAATGATGTGCATTGGTAATCATATTTGCTTCATTATTCGAAGTATATATCGGTATTTCAATTGTAATGAATTATATCTGCAACAACCCACATTGCAATTTATGAGTATTTTACACTAGGTATCCAGGGATATACTACACCTAAATTTTCATGTGTTATTTTGTACCGCAGCGAATACCATGAAAAATTAAATGTTTGTTGTTCAAGAACTTAGCCGCTTACATAAATGCCGACAGTGAACATATTCGGATTAAGTCATGTAAGCCTACACTCATGTCCAAAATTATTGTAGTATGTCTATGAATATCTTGGTGGAGGAATATAATTTGATAACGAATTCGACTGGTATTTCTTATAATGTTAGTGTGTGTATAATCGGCAAAGGCATGTATGTGGCATATTTCATGTCAAAAGTGCAGTAAAAAAGAACAATAAAACGAAAATAAATCTTTCTTGTTCAATTAGGATCATTTTGTTTTACTCATTTTAATTTCGTATTCATAATTCTTTTTCTATGAAATTTACGACAAATATACATTTCCGGATTATAGACAGAACATCAGTATTAAACCTACCCTGCAAATTCATTATCAAATTATATTCTTACAAGAAGACAGTTACAGATATGCGACAATCATTTTCGACATGAGTGTACATGCATATGTGATATAAGAGTGATTTAACTTGCAAGTCAACAGTAAAGAAATAGTTATCATCAAAATAATCAGTAATTCCAAATTTTCATTTAATACTTTGTCCGAATATTCACGAACACAGCAGAATCAAAGCACGACACTAATACTATGGCAATGAAATTAGAATTACATTAGGCAATAGGTAAATAACAAAATCAATATTCTTCTTGTCTCTTGTAGCCTTCGAGTCGTTGCATATTGAACTGTAGTTTAGAATTATAATATGATAATGGATGCGAAGAACAGTACATGTAATAAATCTTAATAGTTTTAGAACCAAAGTTTAGAAATAACCTTATTTACTTAGATGGTTAGATTCAGCAACATAATTGCATACTAATGAGAATTTGCACTTATTATCTTAGTATATAATGCATAGAATGATACTAGATGCTTCACGTAGAGTAAGTACGATTTAGTGAATGTAGTACCTTCTGTCATATATTACATATTTCTAATCACGTTTATTAATAATCTCATCTTCATATCCCGTCATCAATATAACCACCAAGACACCACTACATATAAATATTCTTAGTTATCTATTTATTTATTGTTAACATAATGTATTCCTTTTCATTATATTTTATTATTTCATTTATTATTAAAAATGATATTTTATCCACTTTTGCCATAATTATACATAAATGTTTCTCTATTTGACTATATTTGAATTTCGCACTAACATTTCTTAAAAGTTGAATTTCTTAATATCGTGTTACAGATTAACGCAGCTAGTGATTCGCTAAATAAGTAAGAATATAAGCTACAGAAACAAACGAAACAGGTGTCCATACAAACGTACATAGGTACCATACATAGTGAGTATTATTGTTATAATGTGTATTTAAATATACATTCTTACGTGCATGCTGCAATAGTCAAGCAACTGCAAATTTAGCTAAAAATTGTATGTCACAATGCTTGTCAGTGTCAATATTTATTAACTGCAGATAGTAATACACAGTCAACATCAAATCAACGTACGGCACCAATATAATTGAATGAAGAATGCAGTTACAGGAAATTAAATTGATCCGTTAATCGAGAAGACTATATATTTTACGTCATTTTACAAGTGGATTGCAGATAAGAGGAGTGAATAAAGATTTCACTTTCCGAACCTATGATTCCTTCAATGATGCTGCAGTTTGAGTATTCTTTTCCAAGACATATAAACAAGAATGGTAAAATAAATAACAATACCTTGACGTTGGTTCTACTTCCTACAGGTACCTAATGTTTTGCCCGCTGAATATAAATATATGAATTCAAACAATAATACTTGTAGATTAATTAATCTAGATCAAGGGTTATTGCAACTATCATGCAGAGTTTTGATTGGAAACTTCTTTTAAACTCTTCAGAATACGTATTTCAATTTTTACTTTTATTTTAACGCTAAATTTTAGAATTTATCTGTCGAATTCCTGCCTTGTTCACACACAAAAATAAATCACACAGTTGTCTACTTACTTAAGCCATACAGTAACTATGGTTCATGATCTGACATTTACAATTAAGATATCGACGAGATGCTAATAGGACGGTTATATGTAATTTTCACTACTATACAATGTGGGCATTAGATTGATGTGGAAACATTACAAACTTTCTGCTATGCACTACTCAACTTTAAGTGTCGCTATATCCCTTTCAATACATGCCTCAGAGCTTACATAAAATACTAACTTATAAAAGAAACAGCTAAACAGTCCTGTGTTACTAATGGAACTAATGTCCGAAGAGGCCAAAGATGCTCGCAACAGGGTATCTAAACACTTCCAGCAGCACTACCCGTAATTTCCGCCGTCAATAAACCATGGGACATACTATGAACATGCTTCTGATCTGCACAAATGCCCAAATCACAAGTTTGAAAAACAAATCAATTGTACCGGAATTTTGAACAAAGAAGTAATTCTAATATTACGGCCAAAGAACCTCAAACTAAGTGTGAGATAGGTAATGATAGAAGTGGCGAAAGCGATAAAAAAAGACCACTTAAAATAAAGATAATGTACATTTTTATGTATACGCACATTTTAGGTTTGTATTTCAAAGCTACATATCTGAGTATAATACTACTAGTGAATACAAAATTCTACAAAAAAACTTTACTAATACATTTATATTTATTAGCTATAAATGTTTCAATTTATGCAGAATTTGTAACTTGAAACAAAAGAGAGGAAAACAAACGTTCTTTTGATATTGTTCCTCTACATGTGAAGTGAAATCTTTTAATAAACAAATGTTGTGAAAGTTAGAACGTATTACTTCCTAGAGGATTGTTTCTATACTGATAACACAATGTCTTTAGAAACACTTATAGAAGAGTGTTACAAGTCTTTTAAAAGTGTTGTAATTGTTAACCAATTATTCTGATACAGAATTGACAACACATAATTACATAAAACTTTCGATTGCTTTACAACAAATTTGATTTTATTATATAGCGCTGATTAATTGGTTATTTAAAAGTTTCATGATTTATAATTTTGAATTTCCCTTTACTTGCAATAATAACGAATTATTAATTTCTTTGGAGGTAAAATTTTAAAACTACACCGTGTAGTGTACTTAATAAATTACTTGTCTTTCATGCATTATTATTTGTGTATTTTTGAAATTAATCTATCTGATACTCAACTCAATAAGACAAGAGAAAAAGTCACAATAGTGCGCAAAAATAGTTATGACTCTGCAGCAAAATTAATATGAACATAAAATAATTTTGAAACGGCAGATGATGAATACCACCTAAGTGACTACTGTAGACACAGCGTTCTATGTACCTAATATAATGTAAAAATGTAATATTTTTTCATAAGTTTACCTTTAATAAGGCTATGATAAAGCTATGGTTATCTAATTTAAACACTACATGAACATACTAGATAACATAAACAGTTTGCAGAAGTTTAAACTCTTAAATATATATAAAAAAAATATTTCGAAATGTTGTTGTCACATAGGATGGTCATATAAAACTCTCTCGGAATGACGTATTTAAATGAAATGAAATCTTTCAGTTTTACGTCTCACGATTATGCCGGTTAGGCTAAAGGAGACTTGATTATGAGAAATGAATGAAATGGTGGAATGAAGAAAGTGGGAGGAAACGGGAGAACCCCGAGAAAACACACGAGCACGGTGTTTGTCCACCACAAAGCCCATACGGCCCCAGCTGGGATGAACCAGGGACCCCAAGCACCGGAGATGATTACTACTTAAGAATTGCCTTTCCTACATTCAGAGAAAGTAACATTATATATCCTATTTGCCATGCCAGGAACTTGAGTCTTCAAATTCTACAAAATATTCCTCCACTGAAGGTATATGTATCTTCAGCTCCAAAAAGAGAAGGAAACCACCTGATACCCAATTTGGTCAATAAGATTAATATGGCAGTAACTTATTCCCAATCGAATTGATTTTAGCTATTGTAACCACACCCGAACGAGGGAAATCACTGTAGTGATTCCAAATATGATTCTAGATTCATAGGGGGATATAGTCAAAGACGAAGTTAAGAGAACTGAGGGCATAATAGCAGATATCTCGCACGTATCCTCTTTCGGAAGTGGACAAACAAAATGTTTTCATTGACTGCTGTTTTGATTCTGCAGTATAACAGTGTACTTATGTTCGATCGTAAGTTATGAATCGATCAATCAAATAAGTCATGGATTCTTCGGAACAATGCGCTTCACGGGGGAGACTTCTAGCTTTGATTTCGTTTGTAAGATTTGTTTGAGAAACACACTAACGTAAGACCCGGTTTGCACATCTCAGCCGTCGGAATGCAATGTTACATACTAGAAGGACTAGCCATTATGATGGAAAGAAGTGTTTCTATCTTTTATAGTCTATTTTAACAAGTTTCGAAACATAGCTTAACAGCCCCCTTCCCCCGTATTCTGAGGGCTGCGCCGTTTAGAAGCCCCGTAGCAATGTTTGAAAAATTACAATTATAACCCATGTTAAAAATTATGGAAGTTCATTGGAACTACTGTTAGTTCTAAAATATGTTACTGGGGTAATTATGCTAAGATACATTGTGGCCCAAAACTAGGTGTACAGTCTACTACTGATCAACTAATTGCTTTCTATATGATTTCTTATTGGTATCCAGCAGGTAGACTTAGTTTTTTTAATTATTTGTTCTTGATGTCATTTTAGTTATATCTTAAGCTTGGAACAGCCAAAGCAAATTCTATAACCAAGAATGTTATACTTGATCAATGCAGGGGTGTATACCTACTTTTGGGCCACCCTGTATAATCACTGTAAAATATTACCTATCGAACTTAGATTTATTTCCTTTTGCAATATCTGGCACAAAACTGAAATAAGCACACCTTCGTAAAATATGCAACATGATTTATAGCAAAATGCCTACAGAATCATATTAACTCTTCATATGAAGTAAACGTTTTGAAACCATCGAGCATTGTACGCCCAGTACGGAGCTTAGAACACAAACAACCTATTTCATAAGTTCTTCGAATTATCTTCAACCTGTTAGGTGCAGTGTTGCAAGTCGAAAAACCTGAATAATTTATAATTCACTTTCAATAAAGCACGGAACCTTCATCACTTATACAAGATTTAATTTTTCTAAGTACCAATTAACAATGTTTTGCAACACACGTCTAGACACGCGAAACCAACTACCAATAATATAATTATGTTATTAAGATAATGAAAGGTAATTTAGATAAAATTTTTATGAACATATCAAATTTAGTTGTATTGAAGTTATGAGCTATTCGTAACTGTTACGAAAACTGAATTAATACTAAGTTGGAAGATGGACGTTGACGCGCATTTTAATCACATTAACGTTAAAAACAGATGCATAAAAGTGCTACATAAATTAAGATAGCTTTTGCTCCACATTTAGCTAATGTGAATTTGTTGAAGCAGCATTCCTGAACATTTATTGAAATAAAAGTGTACCAAAAATTTACGTGGCAAGAAACGAAAACAAAATAGCTTAAGAATGTCTGAGGGTTCTTTCC
Source organism: Thermobia domestica (assembly GCF_964235325.1). NCBI lineage: Eukaryota > Metazoa > Arthropoda > Insecta > Zygentoma > Lepismatidae > Thermobia > Thermobia domestica. The sequence goes on from NW_027656135.1 coordinate 17,377, forward strand.
TACCATCATTATCATCACTAAATGAAATTCATTCAAAAATGTTTAAAATACTTTGCATGTACCTTCAAATATAATTTTAGCTTCCCACACGTGTCTGTAATGTGCAAGAAAATAAATATCATGTTCTATAAATAACATTTGCGTAACGGGGTTGTGTCAAGTATTCACTGAAATTGAAACGTTAAACAACTATAACTTGAAATTAGCTGGAAGACCTATTCGAAGATTGCACTACATAATTTTAATCGTTTAATACTCTCTTGAAATCTAAGTTATCAGGGTTAAAGGGCCAGTAAACAAGAATTCGAACCATTGTTAATTTTGGATAATATTGTTCATACTTTTAATGAGTTATCATGAAGAAAAAAAACAATGTATCTTTCTTAGTTGGTGACTTTACAAACATTCTCAAACGGCGTACTCCACTTTCACAGTTGCTCCTGAATATGGAAAAGACAGAAAATATTGATTGAGAAACTTAAATGGAATTAGGTGCAAACCTGGCAAACAGCTATTATTGATGAATACAATGCTTTAGTTCTGTATAAAATACAGCGAATCATAATCGGCATAAATCAGTACAGGAATCTTGTTGAAAGACCACAGATTAAAGACAAGAATATTATAAGCTATTGCAACACTTCACTCTATTAGGAAACCACGTTTCGAAGGAATTTCCCTTTCTCTTCCTGAATGATTACACACATTTTCATTCCTTCTTAATTAAGAAATTGATTTTTTTTTTGTCAGGGGTGAAATTATCGGATGGGGCAAATGGGGGCCCACGCACTTTCAATGGAGTTTGTATCTTAATTGTTTACTTATGTAAACTTATGTATTACACCAAATGAAGAACGCCTATAACAGAACAAGTAAAATTGCCCCTTCTTCGCACGGGAAAAATAAGATTTAATTAATATAAAACCGAGAACTTGAATATTGTAAAATTTGCCTTTGTTTTCCCCTTCAGAAGTGTAATTTTCGAACATACTGCAACATATATTCACTTATTTTTATTATGAGTTTCTATGTCGAATTTCACACCTCGAACTTAAGCGAAATAAAAGCAAGGATAGGAATGGCGAAATAAGTATTTAAGGAAAAGACAAGCCTATTTTGTGGGACTTTGAATAAAGAGTTGATAAAAGGATTCATAAAATGCTTCATGTGGAGTATTGTACTGTATGAGGCAGAAACATGAATATTACGCAAAAGTGATGAAAAACGACAAGAATCTTTCGCAATGTAGGTATATAGAAGAAAGGGAGAAATTAACTGTTCCGAGTGGAAAATGAATAAGAGTGTGTTAGAAATGGTAAAGAAGATAATATTATTGAAAAAATAATGAGAAATAGTTTTAGATATTATTGAAAAGAAAAATATAAACTTGTTGAGACTTTGGCTAAGAAGAAACTGTATCACAAGGGACATGCTAGAGGCTATGATAGGGGTGTTCGATAAGACTGAAGACCTATCGAACTTCGAGAGTGAAAATTCATTGAGTTGTGATCGGTTACTCGAAACTTTTCGAGTATTTGAAATTATCGAGATTTCGGGTATTATCGTAATTTTCAATATTAACGAAATATCGAGTATTATTGAAGTTTTGGGTAATATCAAAAGTTCGATTATTATCGAAGTTTCGGGTATTATCGAACGTTCGAGTATTATCAAAGTTTCGGGTATTTGTAAAGTTTGGGTATTTGATTATTACGGAAATTTCGGGTAGAGGAACTCGAAATTTCGAATAAGTATTTATTAACAAAATTTCTGGTATACTTGAAACTTCCGTTGTTATCGAAATTTCGAGCATTACTTAAGCTTTCAATATTATTGACATTTTGTTTATGTCGAACCATTTCAAAAATTAATTCGTCGAGTATTCAAAAGTTTTCGAATGTCACCAAAATTTGTTAACCATGATTTCTTTCCTTGAAGTGTTTTTAGACTGCCTCTTATGGGCGAGGCTACTGGAGGCCAAGAAAATATACATGCCTGACTGACATTCGAATCAAGGACCCCTAGCTTCGGAGTGCAGCAAGCTAGAAAAGTCGACATGAAATCTTAAAGTACCGTTAACAATGCGGAAATTAACAATACATCAGGTATAAAGGGAAAAGTTTTATTAATGCTTGATGTTTTACCTGTGATTGGAAACGTTTAGAATTTATCAATGCCGCCCCAAAGGAGAGGAATGCATGATATATGTTAAGATGACTTTCCAAAAACAAACAAAAAATGGATGGTTTAAATTCAAACCTTATAGCCGTCGAGCCGTCTATTGTGACCCATTTTTTTTTAGGTTACCCTATAAGAAAGGACGGGCTAATGTAAGGTTTCTCTCTCTTTCCTGATAGATTATTTAAGCCTTGTACATAAACATTGGTCTTAAAGACATGTGAATACACTTTTTTCCACTTCATTTCAAGAGAGACAATGAACATCCTGCATATAGACCTATGCAATAACACTCCAACTGACCAAACCAGTATATATATTTTAAGATTATAAATTTGTGTTACAGTTTCGGTTACGTAACATGGCCTTCCTCAACATAGGTAATGTGTCTGAGGAAGGCTATGTTACTTAGCAGAAACAGTAATACAAATATATAATCTATATATATATATATACTGCTTTAGTCAGTTGGAATTTATTAGCAATCTTGAATTTTCCAAAGCTACAATGAATAATTTACAAGATCTATGCAGTACATATTATATTATATACATATATTATAACCTCGATTGCATTGTTTCTTCCAAACACACCGGTAATCTTGACATTTTTAAAATGTGTGAACAACTAGATAAATTGTGATCGTGTTGACTGTGAGATCTTTCAGTATTTGCTGCTTTCAAACAATCCGAGACTCACGAACAGTTCAAGGTCTCACACTTGTCGAATGTTTGTGACATTACGAATGTCTCGAATACCTCGAATGAATCAAACATTTAGAGTGTCTCGAACACTTCGAGTAGCTCGAAAGTTTCGAGAGTCTCGAAAACTTCGAGTGTCTCAAACATTTCTAGAATCGCGAAAGTTTTTGAAATGTTATCGAATTGTTAGAAATTACTCGATTATCGGAAGGCTATGATGGCAGGAAAAACAGGAAGGGGCAAAGAAGGCACTATCAAAACAGAAAATCGTATCTGAAGATGAAGAGGTTACCTGTAGTTGAAGGCCGTGAAGCATATAAGGTTCTCAGCTGCGGCAAGTGACTTACCTGTAATGAATGACAGAACACTTATGATGATGATGATGATGAGCTTAAGCGAAATCTCAGATTAGGAAGTTACTGAATTCTAGGATTTTATATACCTGGCTTCATACCTCTAACTTAAAACAAATAATCAAATTCAAATGTTCTGTCTTACAAAGAACCGGAAATTTGGATAGTGCACAAAATTACTTAATTTTCCCTTTTAGAAGTTGGATTAACGAAAACATCAAAAAGTGCATTCTTTTATTTTTAATTAAGAGTTTAACTAAAGAATTCAACATTTCTAATGTATATAAGTCCTTACATTTGGTAACTTTCTAATAAAAAGTCTGAATTTGTAATATAGAAATTGCTTCTTTTCACCATTTAAGAATGGATTTTTTTGAAAAATGTTGAAACGAATGTTCAGTTGTTTTAAATGAGAGGCTCATATACCAAGTTTAATTTTTCTAACATGAGATACTTTACTCTTGAAAATGATTTGACTTTCCTTTAGCCTTAAAGTTAATGTGTGTTTCAAGAAATCATTTCTTATCTCTTGTTTTCGTAGCAAAAAGAGTTTCCTGTTCAAATTTTATTTTTTCTAGCTATAGTAGGATTGGTCGTCTTGTTGATAAGTTAGTCATTTTAACTGTTTTATATACTAGCATAGAAATTAAAAGAAAACTTTTAAACCACATCATCACATTATAACAATTATGAAGTTCCCAAATACCATAAATATTGTAATACTAATCACCAGAAATGCATCATGGAGAGCGCTAATAATTGCCACAGCGAAAAAGTGCTCTTACATACGCCAAGCATTATGTGGCGTCACCGGCTGAAATGTGGGTCATGTGGAAAACCAGATTACGTTACCGGCTCTTGTGACAGGATGGTATCTTTTAATACACAAAAGTGATACAAATTCATGACAGACAGATAAGGAGCAAATCATATACTCTTCTGTTTCATCTACTTACACAATATTGAAATACTTTAAAAAATGATAAGAAGTGCTAAATTAAATTTCCCAGTGCTACAACTCATGAAAGAACATGTTGATTCATGCTCAATTTTGCGATGCGTAGTCAGAGTATTCGTTTCCACGCGCCATTATTTCTGGCTTCCTGGATCAGAGTTTGTACTTCTTAATTCAAGTAGCTCTCTAATTGGCTCATGACACCGGGCCAATACCAGGAAAATTTTATTCCCCCTACAGAGAATAAAACCTCTGACTGTGTGCGTGCTAATAATCCGGCTAAACAGAAGCTAAGTAATACTAATAATACTAATATTAATATTAATACTACTACTATTAATACTAATACTAATACTAATAAAATTTGAACATCCACTTCTTTCTTAATGTTCTCCATCACAGATGGCACGTAAATTTTAATATATATGGTAACTACAATGAACTTTAAGAAATGAAAAATACACTGAATAACTAGTCTGCTAAAATCTTCTGTAAGTATAAAGATAGATCTTATACAAATTGGTTTTTTCTTTAAAAAGGAAACATCTGTATAATGCTAGTTTTTTCGTGATCTTATATATCATTGTAATATCAGGGATCAGATATGGCACATACTACTTGAAAACATAATCCATTTTGATATCACTTTACTAAAAGGCGAAGGCTTGAGCCGAGTCGATTTCATAACCACCATATTTATACTGATTAATCATGAATTTTTAAACTCTAATTTACCTAACCGGATGTACAGCCAGAAAGTATAGAATTTGGAGGTTGGATTTATAAGAAATCATAGCTTTTCCAGTAGCAGAATAGTTTCACTGTAGGCCTGATAGTTGCACAACCAACATGACAGCAAATAATACCCGAAAACATAACATGCCAGGATATTTCTCCACTTGGAGGAAAAAGTATTACTATCTGAGAGCATCATTTAGAGAAACAATCACGAGATAAATCTGCAGAAATTCCATTCACGTTAAGTTCTAAGAGATTGGAATTAATGCAAAGGAAACCAAATAATAATACGAATCATGCAGAGACCGAAAAAGTATGGAAAGCTAAACAAAATTAGAAAAGAAGGAAAGAGGGAGAGAAAAGAGCGAAAGACATGGGAATAAATTAAAATTTAACGCTTAAGGATAAAGAGTCTGCGTCTTTACCCATGTCTCCTGTGTCTGTCCTTGGGTTTTTCTCTCTTTATGGGATAAATCTCTTTCAGTATGAATCGGGAACCTCATTTACAATGTTTAATTTCTTTCAAAATTATAATTTTAATCCAGGCTGGGATTCGAACACAGGAACCTTAGAGTGACAGTCATGCACGCTGTTCACTTAGCTACACAGGCAACATCAAGTGTGTTCTTAAATCAGCCATTACACCCTCTATTATCAAACTTGCTGTTAAATCAGACACTGTAGGTCGGTTAGTTACCTCAGCTCCATCTGGAATTTGATTTTTTTACGGCCTTTAACCATCTATTGCTCGTAGGTCCCTTGCTTTCACAAAAACATTTGTTCTCTAAATTAAATTCAATAATGAATTAATCTATATCCTTGGAAACTTACTGTTGTCAATATATATCGCTGAACCAATCCGATATCGGATTGATAGAGGATTAAAAGTGATTTACTAACTACGAAAGGGGTCTTCAAGGCGGTGATTGCACCAGTAACGACATCTGGTGGCGTTGTTACGTAATACAGTATAAATAAAGCTTCGAATCCTGAAATTGCAAGTTCTACTGTGAATAAATCTGTAAGCTGTCTGCATCTTGAATGGAGCATCCTAGGTTCGATTCTCGGATAGCAATGATTAGTTTTTCTCCAAAAAACATTTCCGTATGTTGACAATTGTTCTTAATAATTACTTTCTTGTATGTTTTGTAGATTATCTTAAAGTAGTGGAGGTTAAGTAAACTCACAAGGTTAAGCTACATATGTGACTGCTTTATCCGTGTGTGTAGTACTTAGATGGAGAGGGTCAGTTAGTCAGTCAGTGGGTCAAGTGGATCAAGATTTGTGAGTGGGTCAGTGGGTCGTGGGTGAACAGAACGTGACCCACTGCGACTCACCACCCACCGTAAACCACTCTGACCCACCGACCAATTCTGAACCTTTCCGACACATCGATCCACTCGGACTCACCGACGTATTACGACCAACCGATCCTATCTGCTCAATGAATTCTGGGCAGCTTCTTCTGATGAATTTGTCTACGTTTTATTTTCAAGGCCTCTCTTTTCCTCCTTCTTTCATAATTCTTTTTAATAATAGCAATAGGACTTATTACTTGGCCTTTGACGCGCAGCCTGTGAGTTTTTAGAGGAGCTAACTACTGGAAAAAATATTTTTGAATCACCTGTAATATATGAATTATTACATAAAAGAATGCATGCAACTATATGTGCGAGATCATCACAGCCACATTGGAAAGTCAAATTAAATGACTTTTGGCATATAGTTAGATCCCAATACCAAGTGGGAAGTTATCACATGGTTATCGCTTTCATTATAATACATATCCTAAGTGGTTAGGGGTCCGAAATTCTGCGAAGAATTAGGTATCTCACAAGTCGTTCAATTTAGAGAGCTGGAATCCAGTATCATAATTCTTTATTATAAATAAACAGATCGTGTCCTAGCATTAAAAGCATTTACGAAAATAAGAAGGTTCATTTTCTATACTTTGGAAATTAGTAGTGGATTGATTTGTAAAAATAGTCGAAAACGATCCATATTAGTTAAGAAACAATGTGAGAAACATAAAATACAGTGCTTCGCATTTCATATCTACTGTTTTCTGTTATACTAATTCGTAAAGCTTGTGTTTATTGTATGGAGCGTTCATTCATAAGGCAATCAAGTAATGTAGTTTTGAGTAAAATTAAGATAAAATTTATACTGTAAGCTTAATTACATGGCAAGTTTAAAGGCATCTCCAGTGATTCCCTACCTTCTTGACCGCTGAGTACCATGGTCAATATAAGTATGTAGAGAACCGGTAGGCTCTGTAGGTCACGAATACCTTAGTATTGATGTCACAAAGTGAGGTGTGTTTGCACAGGAGTCGAAAAACTGATACACGGTCCCTAGAGTGTAGTCCCTTCTTGGGTCACCGTGTGCCACTGAAGAGGATTCCTGTGGAAATTTGTGGGTCTGTTATCATCTCATGACTCTGACGCGTAATTCTATGCCGCATATTACCCAAGAAACCAGCCCCATTATCCAGTAGGAAGAAGTGACGAGAAACGCAGAAGAACGGACTGATTACTTGTGGGGACGAGTATTCCCAGTGACCGAAGGGCCCCTCGGGCATGGTGGATATGGGGAGAACGTGGGGACACGTTAGTTTTAGACATGTCACATTTGAAGTTCTGCCAGTGCTCAAAATAGACAGACGCTGGTGATCCATCTCGGCTATTTCAACCCGTGCTTCAGCTGAGCTTGGTTTGGTTCCAGTTGAAACCCATTATTGGGCTTAGTTGTCTTATGGATCAGACCCGTAGCTAGGAGTATTATGGGATAGGCACAGTTCAACATGTTCCCTGACACACACACAAACCCAGCTCAACTGACGCATGAAGCGAAATAGCCGAGAGCTACGTGCAGTTTCTAGTTGTTTTGGGTCTTGGCACTGGAACAACTTCAAATATGACATCGGAGATTTCATATTCGGAAATTAGCATGTCCGCATGTTTCCCCCATACCACAATGGCCGAGGGGCCCGTCGGTCACCGGAGATACGCAACCTCACAACTAAGCAATCCGTGCTTCTGGGTTGGTTCTCGTTGTTCCTTGTGAGGATCGTATTGGACAATGAGGCTAGTTTCTTGTGTAATATGAAACATAGAATTACACATCGGAGTCAGGAGATGAGTACACACCTAAAGATATAAACACGAAGCCTCTCCGGTGGCGTACGGTGACCCTAGAAGTGACTGCACTGTCGGAACTGTCGATTGTTTTTTCGAATTAACCCACACAAAGACATGGTATGAATCACTATTACTCTCCTGCCTTTCTAGAGGTTCCTTGACACCTAAGGACAAACGCTCTCTCCAGTTTCACTGTCTAGTTTTGAAAATATGACGTTTAATAACGTGTTTTTTCACCTGTAGAATGATGTTTCCCTTCCTTTCTTTGCTTCTTATAACAATGTGTTAATTTTAGCCAGTCTCCAAAAATAGCACTGTAGCAGTTAAACACAAAATTAAATAATAACAACACTAAAAATAACACACAAATAACGCACGGAATAACTATACCAAGAAAATAACAAAATGAAACAAAACAGAAGAAATGCGCACACCAAAACTCACCGAACTATCACAGAACACAATGAATCAAAACTGTCATACCGCTTCCACCGACCTGGCAACAACTGAGCTCATGTTGCCAAACTCACATTATCGTAAGAAGTTTAACGGATAAAAATAAATTTGCATACCTCTAATGTTATTCTAAGTCAGTCTTACTTTCTTTGTGTATCTACTGCAAAAGCAGCTACTTTTTAAAAAGAGTTTTGATACACTGATATGTGAGTGAGAGTATATCTGACATTTCTTGCTTGTGTCATGCTTGGCCTTTTGTTATCGGCTGCAGTTACGGTTGCAAATACTTATGTTAATATGCTAGCCTAAAGTACCAGCTACGCTGTACACACGAACAATTATAAACTACCGCGCAAGTCAACACTAAAGTTTAATTTATTTTAAGAACTATGTTCAAAAACATTTTAAAATTTTAAATTCTCTCACTATCCGAATTCACCAAAACCGTTTTCCGTTTTAAACCGGTTCGTTCTTCTACTAAAAACGCTTCGGTTTTCTATTACAAATCGGCTTCAGTTACAAACGCAACAGTTTTTAAATTCGAAACAATTTACTCTCGAAATCGGAACTGTTTTATAATCTTCCCGGTTTTAGAGAAGTCTCTGTCGGTTATTTTAAAAACCGAAAAACCGCTATTTCTTTTTGCACCAGTGGTATGGAATACCGACAGGATAGTGAGTTGTCTGGGAACGCTTCTCCGTAAACGTCGTTTTAGGCTTAATTTTTTTACAAATTTTAGCCTTTAGATTCTCCCACCACTTCAATGACTTCTTCAAGAAAATTTTGTTATATTTAACCCACAAACGCCCAAGACCAGTTTTATTCGTTAGCAACTGCATTGAACAATACAGTGTTACATCGAAAACCTGAGAAGAAAACTAAACGAAATTCGTACAACAAGAGAACGTGTAGTGTGCCTGAAGTGGAACAACGGGGGTTTGGCTAAATGAATGATAAAGCCCATGTAACGTAGTGAAAAATAAAGTGGGTCACTGGTGGCACAAGGGGCGTTTAAAGACTTTCAATAGAGAAATAGCAAGAGCACATAAACATGTTTTAAATCATAAATATCAATAAAATACTTTAAAAATACAGTATACTGAAAATAAGAATAGCATAAGCTATTAACTTTGACAGTTCTAAAATTGCCTAGCTCTAACTTTGACAAAGATAATAATGGAGGAATTGAAAAAACAACTTTCGGGGTGTATATCCCCGAATTCTCCCTGGCCACACTACTGCTACAAAAATTAACATAGTCTAAATTTTTCTTATACTACACTTTCGTAAACTTCTTGTAATGAGGAGGGAATCTCAAATTGTGGATGAAATTAAGAAATATCAGAACATAAATAAATTTACAAAACAAACCGAGTAAATTTTAGATGAGACGAGAAATCATCACGATAATCAAGACGAGAAATAAGTCTTCCATAATTGAGACGAGACGACGAGAAAACCTTATTTCTTGTCCCATAAGCAACACTATTTGAACATATTAGAGATTGCCACTATTCATCTAGCGACCCCAAAAGCTATGAGTTCTACACTAATCTTAATGAATTCGGACATTTTAACTTTCATCCCCACCATGTAGATAGGGACAACGCTTAGACTTAAACAGCTTCGGGAAGGTTGCTATTCATCTTAGTGACTTCCAAACTATGGATGCGACAATAATATCAAATGTTTTCGAGTATTTTTACATATCAATACACTACCAACTCATCATATATTAAAAGCTCGCCCTCCCACTAAAAAGGGAATCAATACATATGCCAGGAACTTTTGATTAGGAGGATGTTCAAAATAAAAGGAGGTGTATTCACAAAACAATATATTTTGTAATTATTAGTGATAATAACTGGTTTAATGGTATCCTTCCTCTCAATTTTCATTTATACGTATCATTTTGCTAAAAAAAAAATACATGCTATAATTATTTCTCGACTGCATCGCCCAGAAGAGAAGGATTAAGCATGTCTATATTGTTAATTGTCTTGATCGAAACTCCGAAGCAATGAAATGATGTGTTTTACAAAACCAGACATGATAATGTGTTTACTTCGTATTTTGAAAGGAAACAAATAAATCAGCAAACCTAATATTTTTTTTTAAATTGATGCAATAAACCTGTTATACTGATTGATAGAATTGGATTTGAAGATACAATTGAATTCCTTTTTCATCCTGGAGTGTGTGTAAGGAAATTGAATGTTAGAAGATTCTAGAATCTGAAGGGAATTATCAAAAAAGCTAAAATAGCTAGGCTATCTGATTATTTGAAAAATGCCGAATTTGAGATTTCTAAGTTGAGCGGCTCGTGAGATACTATTTTTTTTTCAAAAATTCGAACTCATTCCTACTCCTCCTTAGTATACTATTATACTCAATGTGATATGACATCCCAATTGGGATTGGGTCTAGTATAAACCGAAATTTTTTTATTCTGCTTTACAAACACCTCCTAGAGTATGGCGTCATTAATTAATATTTTGACCCCCTTCTGCTCAGAAAACAAAACTCGTCTTGTTGTTTGTTATGGTATACTAAAGGACTAACTACTAACAAAATTTCATATTTTTTTATCCAGAGCCATTGGAGATATTGGACAGTGAAACATACAAATTGGAAAATTCCCTAACTTTACGATTTTTTCAGGTCTTTGGGAGCAGCTAGAGGTCTGTAAATATTTGTGTATTAACTTATGACCCCTGACTACACACACACACAAATTCAGAAGTCCACGTTAGGTGTTTCCTCTTCCAAAACATGCCTTTAATGTCCAAAATGTTGCTACCGTATGTCCTGATATAACACCTTTAAACTGGTTTTAGGCAAAAATTTTAAGAGATAAAAGTTTTAGCTCTACACGAGTTGGAGACGTCCAGCAATTTTCAGTTTGGTAGGACAAATACATGCTGAGATATTCAAAACAACGTAAGCGCCTAAAATCGAATGAATACGCAAAATGCTGCAGCCGCTGCGTCGCCATGGGACATCGTAAAAAATAATTAATTGTGGTTGTGAAGTACCCTGATATAGGATAAACATTCGTGAAAAAAATAGATTTTTTCTGAAAACTTCTTATGAAATGTCACAACACCGATTGGAAAGAATTTTATTCCTTTTGCTTATGAGAATTATCACTTGTCCAAATTTTGTGTTTGTTCTGGCACGAGAAGAGTTTTTCACCTGTAAGAAATGAACTGATGTTTGTAAATGGGAGTCTCTCTGTAGATGAAAGAAATTCCCTTGCACTGCAGAAGTTCATAAGTTTTTGTGGCACAGAGATGTTCTATATCCGCATGGAGGTTCCGATTTTAGATAACTGTTGTCTACTAATAGAAATTGGATCGCAAAAAATCGATTTCCGTATCGTCTCTCTGAATCAGCCCTGGATGGGGCCGACAAGCTGTGATCTGGACCCTTTGGTATCGCCAGATACTAGGACTGTGGGGGTCTTACTCTAGGCATCACACTGGGATAGCAATGAATGGAAACCTGAAATCAAAAAGACTATTAGACTACATTATCATTAATGCTCGACATAATCCCAGACGGCACAATGCACGTACAGTACCCGTATAGTACATGTACAGCGGGGGACACTTCTAAATGGTACACCTTAGCCGTAAATCTCCATATCGCTGTACCATTTAGAAGTGTCCCCCGCTGTACAATTGCACGGATGCAACATGTGCATCATCTGTATAAATGCACGCCTCGTACATGTGATGCACATATACATGCCAGGTCCTATTCAACATCTTCACGTGCACAGAACATGTGCAATGCACACGTACACGTCATGCACAAATGATTTACACCTATCGCGCAGGTGATTTACAAGTAGCATGTATTCGAATTACATGTAGTTCACAGGTGATTTACATGTAGGACAGCGGTGATTTACACGTAGCACACAGGTGATTTACGTGTAGCACACAGGTGATTTACACGCAGTAACCAGGTGATTTACACGCAGTACCCAGGTGATTTACATGTAGGACAGAGGTGATTTACACGTAGCACATAAGTGATTTACACGCAGTACCCAAATGATTTACATGTAGGACAGAGATGATTTACACGTAACACACAGGTGATTTACATGTAGGAGAGAGGTGATTTACAGGCAGTACCCAGATTATTTACATGTACAATAGAGGTGATTTGAAGCAGTACCCAGATGACTTACATGTAGTACAGAGGTGATGTAAAAGCAAATTCGAGATGCAATGAAAAAAGGAGTTTATATATTTGGTGTCTTACGCAGTAACACCATCTATAACTGCAAAGATTTTTTTATTCGTCGTCCCGTTTAAAGGGTTGTGCCCTTTCTTCGGGTAAGTGTTGTAATGTAGATCAAGTGTCTCTATGGAAATGTAGGTGGTCTAAGGGTTGCCAGGTTTATTATTTCTTTATTCATCACATTAATATTAAACATATATGGATTGAAATGATTCCAGGAGAAAAAAATATATGAATAACACAAACATTAATAGGTTAATGGCTAGAAGAGAATATTGGCAGCTATTACATAAACACAAATTATGAGAGGAAAAGAAAGTTTAGGGCTGCAGTAATAAAATTAACAACTGTAATGAATGGATGAAATGCAGTGCTTTGGACGTCAAATCACAAGGTTATGTTAGTTCAGACGAATGAAGTTATCTTGTGTTCCTGGGGCGATTCAGGAACTGATGAAGACGAAGGAGGCCCTTTTTAATAGGTATTACTGTGCATATGATGGATAGGTATGAGATGAAAGTTCATGCGGTCGGTAGATTGTATAGATTTCGGGGTTCAATATGTCATCATCTAACTGTAAATGATATAATGTCATAAGGTGTTGTAGAGGGGTGTCAATGAAAGTTAGTGGTGCATCGTTGTCACGGTCGTAGCGGAGTATATCAAGTATGATAGGATGGGGCTGTGTCATACGTTTGCTGACGTAACGTATACGCAATTGTTCGAGGTGCGTTTATAATTGCGGAAAATCGATCATCTCATAAAGTAAACGTGTTGGATGAGGTAGGCTTATGCGGTATGCCAGGCGTATAGCATGGCGTTCTAGTATAGCAAGTTTTTGATAGAATTTTAGGGGCACAGATGTCCAGGCTGTATGTCCATAGGTTAATGTACTCCGCATGAAGGATTTATATTAATTGAGAACGGTATGTGCCCCTAATCCCCAGGTTGTGCCCACTAATCGTTTGAAAAGATTAAGTCGATTTTGCGCTTGACCTTTGACTTTGGTGAGATGTGGAGTCCAGGTAAGATGAGTTTCAAAAATGACACCGAGATACGTAATAGTACTTGAAACCGGAATAGGCGTAAGATCAACCTGAAGGCGAAGTAGATTCGGGTTTCGATATACTCGTGAACGGCGCCGACGTGGTAAGAAAACTATGGTTTGTGTTTTGGAAGAATTAATATTTAACCTCCAAACATGACACCATCGCACAAATGCATCAATGGCTACTTGCATGGTTTTATTAAGAGATTGTACGGTGCGGCCAGATGTGAAAAAAGCACTGTCGTCAGCAAACTGAAATATTGTGGTGTTATTAGGAATAACAAGATCAGCGACATACAATAAGTATAATAAAGGACACAATGATGAGCCTTGTGGTACACCAGATTGCAGCAAGAGAGGACGAAATAGCGTTCCATTGATTCAGATATAATCTAGTCGTCCTATTAAGAAGGAGTGTATGAAGCGGATGTACGAAGTTGGCAGAAGAAAGTTACGAAGTTTATATAGTAAGCCAGGGTGCCAAACTTTGTCAAAAGCCTTTTCCAAATCAAATGTTATAAGGCAAGAAGGAAAACCTGTAATATATTGATTGTAAATAGCTGTGGTGAGACGGAATAATTGATCTTGAATATTAAAATTTGGTCGAAATCCAGCTTGGTGTATTGGAAGAAGATTATGTGAATGAAGATGGTCGTGCATGCGACGGACAAGGAGTCTTTCCAAGATTTTGCAGAGACAACTGGTGAGGTGAATAGGACGATAGAATGTGACTTCTGATGGAGGTTTCTTTGGTTTAGGAAAGAGAAACACTTTTGAGTATTTCCAGTCTAGTGGAATATATCCAGTTCACAGAATAAAGGTATAAATGGTGCTAAGAAAGAGTAGAAAAGAGTGAGGCGCTTGTCTGATGAGTACATATGTAACAGAGTCAAATCCTGGTGCAGTATTCCGTTTACCTTTAAGTGTATTACTAAGAGTTTCGGGTTGAATCGGCATGGTTAGAGGATTATTTGGTTCTAAAACATGATCAGCAGATGGGAGAAAGAAAGGAGAAGCTGCATCGGTATGTCGGTTTATAGTTGATTGCAAGCGATCTGGTGTATGCCAACCGGGTAGAGGTGTAAAGATATTTTGAAAATAGGAAGCAAACATATTAGCCTTTTCTGCATCCGCAAGGACTGCTTGATGATTGTGAACAATGGGGTAAGGCCTACGAGAAACTCTACCTGTTAATTGATGGAACTTGCGCCAATATTTTGTAGGATGTGTTTCATTAGCTAGTGTGTTGCAAGTTTGAATCCAGTGGCGTCTCTTGAACGCAACGATATAATTATGAGTGATCCTTAGGTACTGGCGATGAAGCTGAAGCGCTTCAAGGTTACCCGTGGTGAGAAATTCACGGAAAGCTCTCCGGAATGCTGAAATAAATGGTAAATGTTGCGGAGGTAACTTAGGTTTGTGTAGCTGAACTTCGATTGTTGGAAAAGAATGTTGTACTGCGTCTTGAAGAGCTGTAGTAAGTCCAGTGATTGTTTGATCGAGTTCGTATTGCGTACTAGGCATTGTGAGCGTAGTTACGGCAGTGTCTAAATCGGTGGATATTGTTTCCAATTTGCCCTTTGGTAGCAGTAGACCTTCTGAGGAGGAGGCTTCGGCTGAGTGTTGGGAGAACAATGAAGTTCGACTTAGATGGGGACATGGTCGCTACCAATGGAGTCAAGTACAGATATGTGAATAGACTGAGATAGTGAAGATGAAGTTATGACTACGACAGGAGTAGTGCGACTGATAGGACGTGTAGGCTTCGGTAAAGTATGAAATTCAGCTCGTATTTCATTCCGAACAAAATCGAGAAAGTTGTCTTTGTCACGTTGGGAACGACTATGAAAATTGAGGTCGGCCATGATAATGTAATGCCGGAAGTTGGTATCAATATAGCAGAAGAAATCATAGCTGAAAGCTCTGAATGGACGATAGTAAATAGTAACAAAGGTAACGGTTTTGCTTCTAAAATAAATTGTCGTCATGTTATGTTCAGGAAGGTGAAGAGCAGGTGGAACAGTAACTGCACGATAAGGGAGACTTTGCCGAATACCAATAGCTGTGCCTCCGTAGAGACGTGGTCCAGTTGATGCGTCATGTCGAAGTAAGTGATACTTCGGTATATAGCATGTTAAATATGGTGCAAGGTAAGTTTCATTAAGAGCAAATGCGGCAATTTGTTCTTCCTAGAGGAGCTGTGTAAAGAGCAGTTGATGCGTCAACAGTGATCGTATGTTAAGGAAGAGTAAATTGTAACTCACAATGAAAGTGCATATAAGTCCGTAGGTAGAGTTGTCTATATCAAACTTCAAGTGGTTGGATTTGAAAATGCACTGTTGGTCCGGAATACGTTGCATGTAGTTGTAGATTAAATAACAGTTTGGCTGCGTGCATGATTTGAGTTAGAATATGGTTGCGAAGAAATGGGTGGATGTTCTGTAGTGAAATAGTGAGAAAACGGAGTAGATCTTCGACAGTAACTGGATGGTGCAATGAATTTGCTGGTGGAGTTGGTGCATCGACTGAACGTATGGGGACAACGAGTTCAGGCTTAGCAGGATCAGGCTGAGGCTTAGCTTTACATTTATAGCTGTACGTTGGGTGACGTTCAGAACAGCGATCACAACGTGGTGGTTCTTCAAGGTTTGGACAGTTTTTTGTAGGATGTTCGCGGGAACAATAGCCACATTTGGTGTTGTTTGTGCATTCAGCTGTTGGGTGTGAAACTGCAATTTTTTTAGTGCTAGCCAAAGGCTAGCTTCCTTTTAGAGGGCTATACCCTCTCTTAGGTGACAGAAGTGAAGGAATGGTTATCTATATAGGAGTAAGGCATAGGTGGGCTAAGGGTCTTTTATTAATTCATTTATTTTATTTTTATTTCAAACGAGGACATTATGATCTTTTCGATCATAATCATATGGGAATGGTAGGAATATTTGAAAAATATAAGAACATAACAACAATAACATAATATACATATAAGTGTACACAAAAAGAAAATAAGGGAATGATTAAGCAAAATATAAGCACAAGAGTTTCAAGGAGATTGATGATATAAATAGATAAAGAATGGAGTTACAATACATATATATGGTTATTGAGTAGATGATCTTGGAATGGCAGACTGCCAAACGAGATTCAATGAACAATGAGAGTGAGAGATGGGGCGATGTGCGATGCACGAGACAACACAAGGTACATTAGTAAAACAAATGCGTATTATCATCTGCCTAGGGGCTGCTCTAGGCTGATGAAGACATGGGAGTAGAATAGAGGGCCTTCATAAGCGTGGGAAAATTTTGGCCGTGGGAACGTTCCAATGGGGCTTAAATCGTTGTAAACCAGTGTGTTGCTATGCTAGAATAAGGAAGTATACTCTTGGACGCCTACCAGATGTAAAAAACAAGATAAAACATGCCTTTTTTTCGTCTCCTCATCTTATATTGTTTAGTTATTTGAACCCCCGCCACCCCTGCTTCTCCTGGAAAGCCGAATATGTCGGAGTCAAGTTTCGACAAGCCTTTAGTTGCTATGTTCATAGCCTTTTACAGCTAGCACAGAAACGCGTGGGAAAATTTTGGTTTATTTGAACCTCCGTAACCCCTACTCCTCTTTAGTTGCTAGGTTCATAGCCCCTGGAATTGGGAGGCAAGTTTCGACAAGACTTTAGTTGCTATGTTCATAGCCTTTTACGGATAGCACAGAAGTTATCATGATCGAAGCTCCCCAATTGTAAGTCCTATCAGTTATCATGATCGAAGTTTTCCAATTGATTGATTGATTTTTGCTTTTCGTTATGTATTGAATAGCTAGATGCTCTTGGCCTTCATAGTCTTGGATGCTCATACTGGTGGACGGATCAGAGTCCTATCAGTTATCATGATAGAAGCTTCCCAGTCGATTGAATGATTGATTTTTGTCTTCAAAGAGCATAAGCGATTAAGCCCCTTGGTCCTATTCCCACGAGATGTCTGGAGAATATGAACTGAAAGCATGATATTCAAATGATCGAAGCTTCTCAGGAGATTGTATGAAATTGGTCTTAGTTGCTAAGGTAAAGATTATATGTCATAATTTTTTTAAAAGCGTGAGATGAGACACACTATATGAGTCTCATAACGAAACACATACTCATGCAAAATCATGTTGATTAGCCCCTTGGCCCTATTCCCACAAAGTGTCTGTAGAAGACGTGATAGTCAAATGATCAAAGCCTCTCACGAAATTGGCTTAGTTGCTAAGGTAAATATTGTATTTCACAATTTTTTAAAGACGTGAGACATGAAACCTGATATAAGTCTCATAACGAAACACATACCTATACACTCCTTTCCCCCACACCTCCTGCGAATGGATTCCATTGATTGAGCAAATTCTAATAATGGAAACTTCTCATAGCATATCATATTGTTTAAAACGTAGGGTGTGAAGTGTGTTATATGAATATTCACAGGATGATATCTGCTATGCTAAGTAAATCGATATCACTTCCTGTTTAGTTGTTATGTTCATAGCCTTTGAGAACATCATGTTGCTAGAAACAAGATGAAACATGCCTTTTAGGGTTACCATCAGCTATAGGTTCATGAAAAAACACGCCTTTTCTAGTCGCCTTGTATTGGTTAGCTAATTTGAATTCCCAAGCCCCGCCCCCCTCCCGCAAAGACTCTTGAACGTCTACCGGATCTTCATCAGAGTCCTTTCAGTTACCACGATTGAAACCTACCAATTGATTGTGTTTTCAGCTTAAACTGTAGTGAGTGTTTTGTGCTTTAAGTTCTTAGGATTAAATCCTATCAATTGATTGTGTTTTCAACCTAAAACTGAAGTGTATGTGTGTTTTGTGATACCGCTCGTTCTTATTAAAATAGGTAAGTAAAATATATATATATATATGTTCTTTCTTCATTTAGTTATAAAGGCAGTTGAAAGAACAAGTGTATTTATTCAAAGTTCCGTTCATGTTCTAACATTTAAAAAAAAAACACACAGACACATATGTGAATGTCTGTTTTGTTAGTCTCTTTCTTCCTCTGTTTTGTTAGTACATTGAACTTCATCTTAAAATGGTTTAGTTTCAAGAACAACAGATAAGATGCCATTGTCAAATGTTTTGATGATACGTACTACAACGAGATAACAAGACTGCCCTAGTTAAAAACACATAAGCGAACTTCTATGATGCTTCTAAGAAAAATGATAAGATGGAATTCTTGAATGTTTTCTGGTTCGCATTGCAATTGTCGCAAGAAGTGTCTGTAGACTTGGTATTTTAATTTTGATAATATGATGTATACGTCTGTCTTTCTGTTTGTAAATGAAATCTTTTAAACAATGAAGAGATTTACGTCCAACAATAAAGCCAACAAGGTCTGTCTGTCTTTCTATGTCGGTTATGCTAATGGAGGCGATGGTGATGAGTTGAGTTGATTTTAGTTCAGCGTCCCTTTCAACAGCAAGGCTATATGAGACGTGGACCTACTGATTATCGTGGAATCTGAACCACTAAGTTTTACGTCTTACAGTTATGTCGGCTATGCTAATGCAGACGGTGATGATGAGTTGATGAGTTGAGTTGATTTTAGTTTAGCGTCCCTTTCAGCTGCGAGGCTATATGAGACGTGGACCTACTGATTAACGTGGAATCCGAATCACATGAGCTCCAGTCGGGACGATGGTAATGAGAAATGAATGAATGAAATGTTGCATTAAATTCACGTACACGGTGTTTGTCCATCGAGTTTTACGTCCTACGGTTACGTCTACTAGGCTAATGAAGGTGAGGTGATAATGAAAAAATGAATGAAATGATGTAATGAAGAAAGTGGAAGGAAACTGATGAACTCCGAAGGGAAATCCACGCATATGATGTTTGTCCACCACAAAGTTCATAGGGCACGAACTGGGATCGAATCAGGGACCCAAGCACTTGAGGTGAACGCTCTACCACTGAGCCACCGTGCCCTCTGGAACGTAAAATGAAATGATAAGGACGGTTTTCCGGGGACAGTCAATAGCATCTTTTCGTTAAGTTGTAAAGGAAGCAGGGAATTTGTGGTCGCTAAAATTAATGACAAGTATATAGAAAAAAAAAGACGTGATTTGAACACGGGACCTCATGCACCAGAGGTGAACACTCTACCACTGAGGCACTGAAGTTAATTTCATAATTTTCTAATGTTAATAAGAGTGAAATCTAACGTTAAATACACATACACAAGTCAACGAACTGAGAGAGAGTTTCTGTATCTGCAATGTCTACTTGCAAAGAGCAGAAAAATAAGATAACAGAACATGTTTTGTATTTCAATGTTGTTCTCCAGCTGTCGCGTCAACATTATCTTAGGTCATGGTTTCAGACAACACGAAGCGAAGATATGTATGTGTGTGTGTGTGTTTTAGGTAATATTAAAACAGTGTTTGAGATCTAAAACTTTACAAAACTAGTGTTGCTTATTCATCTCGGATGTCGTTACCTATGTCATATGATGTTGATTGATTTTTGAGTTTAACGTTCCGTTCAGCAGCGAGGCTATATGCACCACAAAGTTCACACGACGAAAGTTAGGATTGAACCAGAGACCCCAATCACCGGAGGTGAACGCTTTACCACTGATCCACAGAACCCCACGTTTTCAACATGGGGTACAAATCTTCAAGTTAAAACAATTGTCTATTCTCAAATAAGAGAACATTTCTCCATTTCTTTAAGTTGATCTAGGAAGTTGAACTTTATACAGTTTTCTCCATATTATAGTCTAAGCTGTATGTGATATTACTTTAAAAGGACGAAAGTAGTTAAAATATTCCCTATTATTATCATCAATTTCTTCTAAAATGCTCAGATTCCCGTCATAGAATTCGTATACTAGCTATGTACACAGGCGTGCATTAAGAAATTTTTTGTTGGGAGAGGTCCAAGCTTTGGGCGACGGGGCTCAAACACTACAAGCCTCTGTGTAGTATTGAACGCGTATTATTTTGCACTCGAAAAGACAATAAGTACTTGTAAAATACTTTCATCTATATTGTCATAGCGTCCCTTTCAGCAGCGAGGCTATATGAGACGTGGACACTAAATCACCAAGGTCCCCTATCGCATCACAAGTGAACGCTTTACCAATGATTCACCGAGTCCCCTTAGATCAAAGTACAGTACTCATGTAATAATATTATGTAACATAAAGTTCACTTGTCGAGGGGCTCCCTGGGGGTAATATTCATACACGTAAAATATTTTAAAATAAACAATATTAGTACCGATTCCATAGTTTTCGAAGGTGCTGTATTCAATAAAGACACTTTGAAAATAGTAACATGACATCTAAGGGGTAAAAAAAAAAGTGGTGAGCTCATGGGGTCTCCCTAGGGGGTAATATTCATACACGTAAAATATTTTAAAATAAACAATATTAGTTTCGATTCCATAGTTTTCGAAGATGTTGTATTCAATAAAGACACTTTGAAATCAGTAACGTGACATCTAAGGGGTAAAAAGTGTTGAGCTCCCGGGGGGTGATATTCATACACGTAAAATAAACAACATTAGTATCGATTCTATAGTTTTCGAAGGTGTTGTATTCAATAAAGACACTTTGAAATCAGTAACGTGACATCTAAGGGGTAAAAAGTGTTGAGCTCCCGGGGGGTGATATTCATACACGTAAAATAAACAACATTAGTATCGATTCTATAGTTTTCGAAGGTGTTGTATTCAATAAAGACACTTTGAAATCAGTAACATGACATCTAAGGGGTAAAAAGTTGTGGGCTCCCGGGGGGTGGTATTCTTACACGTAAAAAATAATATAAAATAAACAATATTAGTATGGATTCCATAGTTTTCCTAGTGTTGATTCCATATCGTGACAGGATTCCAATTTGTGACTTCCCGTGCACTAAAGATGAACGCTGTATCACGTAAGAAAAAGAGATGAAATCTTTTAGTTTAAAATGTCTTCCATCCCTCATTCACACGTTAAGGGGAGCATATGAATAAGACACATGTAGGAACGGTTTTCCGGGGAAAGTCAATAGCATCTTTTCGTTAAGTTGTAAAGAAGATAGCATTGAATTTGTGGTCGCTAAAATTAATGACAGTATAAAAGAAAGAAGTGTAGAGAGGAGGAGGAGGAAATACGGATTTCGCGTTCACTAAAATTAACGATAAAATTCTAAAACAGAATAAGTATAAAAGACCGTGTAATCTACATATCTTCATTAGTCAATACATTTGAAAGAGATTGTGAGCATACATTTGTTTCACTCTTCATCCCATGGAATAGGAAGAAAAGTTAAAAATATTTAAAAGGTATGATGAGAGATTATTTCATTGACATTATAAAGTTCTGTCTTATATAGTATATATTTATATATCTAATATATATTGATTTATAAGTAACAAAATTCATTTCTTTTTTATTTTAGGTTGCATACAAATAAAGATAAGTGTAATCCTTTTCCCTATTCCCGTTGATATTATTATTATTATTCCTTTTTAATTACTTATATATATCACATTTTACTTACTCGTATATTCTTTTAAACGCTTATATACCCTTTCAAAATATTTATATACATATATATATTCCATTTAAATAAGATTTATATATCCTATTATATATCATATTCATATACTATTACATATACCATTTACATATATTGCATTACGTATATATACATCTGAGGAAGAAAAATGGCAAAAGAGAGTACGCAAGATTTACTGAAGGAGATTACGGTCTTCATTAATGACATTGAAGAAGAAGAAGAAGAAGAGGTAGTGGGCGTAAATAACGAAACGCAAGTTCTTTTAAGTGAAATAAATGCCATAATCGGGATAGAAGAAGAAGAAGAAGAAGAAGAAGAAGAAGACGCAAAAGAAGAAATGGAAATAGATCATCATGAAAAAATGCAAGAAGAAGAAGCCGGAGAAGAACAAATGAAAATAGAAGAAAGAATAGAAGAAGCAGCAACAGAAGAAGAAGAAGAAAGAGAAACTATTGAAATTCAAATTCCAGTAGAAAAAGAAGAAGAATATGATGAAGAAGAACTATTACAAATATTGAACAGTGCTAGCAATAGAACGATAACAGAAGAAGCATCAGGCCGTATTAAAGAAATTATAAAGTGGTTACAAGAAGGAACAGAAGAAGACGTCGAAGAAAGGAGAAATGAAGAAGAAGAGCTGCTAAATTTCACGTTTTCCCAAATAATAGGAGAGGATTACAATAAGGAAGAGATGAAGATAGAAGAAGAAGATGATAAGTTTTACACGAATGAACTAGAAAATTGGATTAACAATTTGTTTCCCGATCCCAGAAAAGAAGAAGAAGAAGTAATATATCCCTCAATTATGGAAATATTAGCAGAGGCTAATACAGAACACGAAGAAATGGAAGTCGATTTAGACGACATAGAAAAAAGAATGGACGAATTGCTAGCCGTATTTCAAGCACAACGAAATTCAAATATACAAGTAGGATTCGGAAATAACAACCGTAATGATGGACACAATAGATTTCATATAATAGAAGAACGAAGAAGACAATACAGAAGATACAATATGGAGGGTAGAATGCTACGATTCCGTCTAGCCCCCGTACGTGCAGATGAAAACCCTTTTACGGCAATTGAAGCAAGTCTACGGGCACTAATAGATTATTTGCTACGTAATGTGGACCAGCATGATTACGTAGGAATAACAATTACAAATGAGAGAGAAGGACACCGCCCTTTTTGGTTGTCATTCAGAGAAGCAAGAAATCTTTCAGCAGAAGTTCTATGGATAAGTTATGAGAAAGTACTGCAAAGTAATGCGGCTTTTCTTATAAATGAAGATTGCATCGTGAATTTTCATCATGTACGTATGCCAAGAGGACAAGGTCCTTTGAAACAACATATTATGAATACTGAAGAATACGTAAAGGCAAAACGTGGTATTGTTACAATTAAGAATAAAGGTACAAGGTGTTTAGCACATGCAATCGTAGTTGCCATAGGACTGAAAAAATACAAGGGAAGAAATCAAGCTGAATACAGAAGATATGTAAATCAATATAAATATATAATTGAAAAAGAAGCAGAAGACCTATGTGAATCTGCTGATGTAGATCTTAGTCATGGTGGTGGAATTCCTGAAATTCGTAAATTTCAGGAATATTTAAAGGATTATAAAATCACAGTGTATAGGGGTTTTTCAGGAAGTGATGTTATGTTTGAAGCACCACCAAGTGATAACGAGAGAACTGCTTTAAATTTACTGTTTATAGATAACCACTACAACGTCATTGAAAGCTTGACAGCATGTTTTAGCTGTAGTTATTATTGTGAAAGTTGTCATAAGAAATATGAAAACAAGCATGCACATTTGAAACATTGTACAGCTGTATGTTTTCGTTGTCATCAGAAGCCACCATGTGACTTTAAAGATATCCATATTACTTGCAATGATTGTAATCGAGAATTTTATGGACAGTCATGCTATGACTATCACAAGTCAGCGCCGTATCAAAATGGAAAGCCTTTATGTTCCATTGTGAAATGTTGTGACCAGTGTTTGAAAATTTATGTAGTAAAAGAGAAAGGTTCTCACGTATGTGGAGAAACTTATTGCAACATTTGCTATGCTATAGTACCACCCAATCATGAATGTTACATGAAAGTGAATGAAAGAAGAAAATCGAAAAAAGCCAATGAAAAAATCATCATGGAGAAGAAAGCTATGATTCTGTTTTATGATATTGAATGCACACAAGATACGAAAATAGAAGACGAGGACGCAAACATATATGAACATATACCTAATGTCTTGGTTAGTCAACATGTATGCTACCAATGCTATGAAGATAACAACATCAAGAATGATTGTGTCATTTGTGGAAAGCGAGAAAATATTTTTGACGGAGAAAATGTAATAGAAGATTTTCTAAAACATCTTCAACAACGTCGACCAAACATTAAATCAGTAACCTGTGTTGCCCATAACTCAAAGGGATATGACGCACATTTCATCATTAAGACCATGGTTGAGAAGATGAATTGGACTCCAGAAGTAATCATGAATGGAGCAAAAATTCTCTCTCTTAAAATAGGAAACGTAACCTTCATCGATTCACTAAGCTTTCTTCCTATGCCCTTAAGTAAATTAAGTGGTGCATTTGGACTTCAATCGTGCAAAGGATATTTCCCACACTTCTTTAATCGACGTGAGAACCAAACCTATGAAGGGCCGCTTCCAGACATTAAATATTATGGAGCAGATACTATGAAAGTAGACGAAAGACGCAAGTTTCTCCAATGGTATACCGAACATCAAAACGACACCTTTAAAATGAAAGAAGAACTCATCAAGTATTGTGTACAGGATGTCGAGGTATTACGTCAAGCCTGTATTTCATTTATGAATACATTTGAATCTGAAACTAATGTCAATCCCTTACTTGAATGTATTACAATTGCCAGTGCATGTAATTTGGTATATCGTAGAAATTTCTTAAAGGAAAATACAATTGGTATCATACCAAAGAACGGATATCGATGGAGAGATGTACAATCAGTTGAAGCAGTACAATGGATAGCTTGGGAAGAAAAAACCAGAAACATCCAAATTACCAATGCTGCACGTAGTAAGGAAAAACGAATAGCATCAATGAAAGTAGATGGTGTATGGACAGATCCCAATACAGGAAAAATACACGTCTGGGAGTATGAAGGCGATTTCACACATGGTTGTATCTACTGCTACCCTAACGACAGAGATAAACCCATCTATAACAATACTACAGATACCATGGAATTTCGATATGAAGCAACAAAGAAGAAAATCCAAAAATTAAAAGATTTTGGCTGTGAAGTGCATGAAATATGGGGTTGTGAATTTAAAAAACAATTGGCAGGAAATGAAGAGATGAAGAAGTATGTTAGTAATCATCCGTATACAAAGAAAACACCATTAAAACCTCGTGACGCTTTTTATGGAGGACGTGTGAATGCCATACGTTTGTATCATAAAGCACAAGAATCTGAAGGAGAGACCATAAAATACAAAGATGTTATTTCATTGTACCCATTTATCTCTAAGACTAAGAAGTTTCCAATTCGTCATCCTACTATCTACCTGCCTGGAGATTCAAATATTCCCACCATTGAAGAAGTAGAAGGATTAGTTAAGCTCAGTATTTTGCCTCCAAAACAACTGTTTCATCCTGTACTCCCTTATAAATCAAATGATAGATTGATGTTTCCACTCTGCCGTACATGTTGTGATGAATTAAACCAAGCACCTTGTAATCACAACGATGAAGACCGAGTGCTACATGGAACATGGGTAGCAGATGAAGTAAGAAAGGCATTAGAAAAAGGATACAAAATAATAGATATTCATGAAATATGGGCATATGACGTTGTTCAATATGATGAAAAAACAAAAAGTGGTGGCTTATTTGCAGAATACATAAACACCTTCCTGAAAGCAAAAACAGAAGCAAGTGGATGGCCAGCATGGTGTGAAACAGATGAATTAAAGAAGAAGTACATTCAGCAATTTTATGAAAAGGAAGGAATACGTCTAGATGAGAACAAAATTAAACATAATCCAGCACTTAGAAGTTTAGCTAAATTAATGCTAAATTCATTTTGGGGAAAATTTGGTCAACGTGAGAACATGGGTCATGTCAGCATTATTAAGGAACCCAAGGAATTATATGAAAAATTAACATCTCATGATATAGATGTTCATCAAATATTCCCAGTAAATGATGACATGTTATATGTATATTGGCAATACACCGATGACGTTCCTGTTTCACTACCAACAGTAAATGTTGTCATAGCCGCATACACAACAGCACAAGCAAGATTAGAATTGTACAAATATTTAGATCAGCTACAAGAAAGAGTATTATATTTTGATACTGATTCCGTCATTTATACGCAAAAACCTGGTGAAAGTACAATTCCAACTGGTGACTTTTTAGGCGATTTAACAAATGAAGTCCTCGAATATGGTAAAGAAGCCTATATTTCAGAATATGTATCGGCGGGCCCGAAGAATTACAGCTTACGTATTTTTGATCCCAGCACGAAGAAGGAGTTTCAAGTATGCAAGATACGAGGCTTTTCATTAAACTATGAATCTTCAAAACACCTAAATTTTGATGTAATGAAGAAAATGATAGTAGATAATGAAGAGGATGCAGAAGAAGAGGAAGAATCTCGTCCCACGGAAGTAAAAATTACCAATGAGAAAAAAATTTGCCGCAGGAAAGACCATACTATCGTCAGCATGCCCGAAACAAAAATTTATAAGATAAATTATATTAAACGACGTAGAATACCAAATTCATATGATACTCTTCCATATGGCTACACTACTTCCAACAAAAGAAGAAGAGAAATGTAATAAGGCCCTTTATAAATATACGTATGAAGAAAGAATGATCATATTCTTTAACATGGACACGACGTGGAAACATCCCTTTTCATGTATTGTTGCCGGACCAAGTGGATGTGGAAAAACTTCCTTTGTAATACGTTTCCTGTCCAATTTACCACGTATGGTTAATACATCGTTTCGTCATATTTATTGGTACTATGCAGAATGGCAAAATGCATACAGAGAAATTTCGACAAAAGTACAATTTATTGAAGGATTACCTCGAACAAAAGACTTTTTACCTGAAACTGGACCACATCTTATTATTATTGATGATCAAATGTGTGAAGTGAACCGCAATATAGTTGATTTCTTTACAAAGGGTTCTCATCATAGAAATCTTAGTGTACTATTTATTACACAAAACATATTTCATCAGGGAAAAGGAAGCAGAGATATGAGTTTGAATTGTTCTTATCTCGTATTATTTAAAAATCCAAGAGATAAATCACAAATTAAACATTTAAGTTATCAATTAACTCCTGAGAATCCAAAATTTCTTCAAGAAAGTTTCACCGACGCAACAAAGTTACCATATGGATATTTCTTTATTGATTTAAAACAGGATACGCCAGATGAACTTCGTTTTCAAACAAATATTTTTCCTGATGATATTTATCATTACGTTTATGTTCCATCGAAATAGAAGAAGAAGATGTGTTTATAATGTTTGTTTTAAACTGTGTTTCTTCATTCTGACAATATGTCTCCAAGAGTAAAACACGGAGATCTTCTTCGTACGCTGAGCAAAGCAAATCCTAAATTACGTAAAGCTATATTGGCCAATGCAGACTCTTCAGTGATTCGAAGTATTTGTGAATGTTGTTATAATGTATTAAAAGGGAATGTACCTCTTACAAAGACACAGAAAGCAAGATTAAAGCGATACAAGAGGACGCTTCGATATCTTGTGAAGAAAGGAAACTCCATCCAAAAGAAGAAGAAGCATTTATTAGTACAGCAGCAGGGTGGATTCCTACCGGCATTATTAGCTCCTATTTTAACTGGTGCATTATCAAGTTTACTATTCCGTTAGTACAATGGAACATGCAAAGAAGATGATTTTAGTTCCACCTGAAGTTCTGAATCGTATACAAACACCAACATCATCATCATCATCAGCCCTGGAGAAACGTGAATCTAATTTGGATCAAGAAATGCAAGAGATTTTACAGTTATCATCACTTAGTGATGAAGAAAAGTGGAATCAGTATAATAATATTCTTCAAAAATATTTACATTTAATACGAAAACAAGAAGAACCTGTAACACTTTCAATTACGTCAACTAAATCAGAGAAGCCTGAAGTAGAAGAAGAAATATTATTATCTATACCCAAAATGTTTCGTAAAAGAGCTGAATTACTACTACATAGAATGAAACATGATGATAATATCACGTGGGATAATAAAGGAACTGTTTACATCAGAGGTGATAAACTAGAAGGATCTCACATTGTAGATTTAATTTCTGATGTGTCGCGACCCCGGAAACACACAAATCCACCGGGATGGGAGAAATTTTGTAATTATTTATCTTCTAATAACACACCTCAAGAACTTATTGGAAATCCAAAACGTTTGTCATATATTTTACGACGAACTAAAGCATCACCAACAGCATCATCGTCAAGGGAAAAAATACCTCTGAAATCGTTTGCAGAAGACGACGAAGAAGAAGAAGAAGAAGAAGAAAAGGAAAAAGTAATATCTCCTATAAGGAAAAGGAGACGTGCCTGTAAACGTCCAGTATGGTCAAGGTGGAAACCGTAAACAAACAGTTAAGCAAGATTTACTACAACCCTTCACATCCTGCCTCGTTTTCAACTGTTAAAAAATTGTGGATAGCTACAAAGAAGAAAATTCCTATACATTGTATAAGAAGATGGTTACTGCAACAAACAACATATACGTTACACAAACCTGTACGTCGTCGTTTTAAAAGAGATTTCTATGTAGTGAATAACATTGATGATGAGTGGGAAAGTGATATTAACGATCTTCAATCTCTTCATAAATTTAATGATGGATATCGTTATATTCTGACAGTGATAGATGTGTTCAGTCGATATGCATGGGCTGTGCCATTAAAATCTAAAAGTACAAATGATGTCTTAAAAGCATTGAAACTTGTGTTCAAAGACAGAAAACCAATTACATTCCGAACAGATAAAGGAAGTGAGTTTACTAATAAAACAATACAGAAGTACTTAGAGGACAATAAAATAAAACATATTACAACTAAAAATCCTGATATAAAAGCTAGTATTGTAGAACGTTTTAACAGAACTCTAAAAGAAAAAATGTGGAAGTATTTTACAAAGTATCAAACGTATAATTATTTAAATGTATTACCTCTTCTTGTGAAATCATACAATGAAGGTTATCATTCAAGTATAAAGATGTCACCTGCAAATGTTTCTCAAAATAACCTATTACAAGTATGGCATAATCAATATGATAATAAAATAAAGAAGACGAAGAAAAAGAAGAATCCAAATTTCTCAAAACATCTTAAGATTGGTGATACAGTACGAATTAGTAAAACTAAACGTACATTTGATAAAGGATATATGCAAAATTGGACTTGGGAAATATTTAAAGTGAAGAAGATAATACCAAGAGATCCACCTGTTTATGAAATTGAAGATTTAAACAAGGAACCACTGGATGGATTATTTTACAGAGAGGAATTACAACCTGTGACGTTATCAAAGACATTTTACATAGATAAAATCATACGTACAAGAAGAAAAGGCAGCAGAAAAGAATATCTTGTTCATTGGAAAGGATATCCTTCTTCTTTCGATTCCTGGATACCTGCATCATCCGTAAAGAAGATCGAGAAGTACAATGGAACCTGATGGAGATTTTTACGTTACGCTTCCCAGTAATAGTTCTATGGAATATTTTCCTGACAACACCTTAACATCATACACTACGAAACTTCATCAAAGAATGGAATTCCATGAAAAGTGGGAAGTGGCTATTGTTGAAATTCATTATCCTCATTCAATATTAAATATTAATGACGAAAATAATAAAATTTTTTACAAACCTGCAAAAAGTGATGAATGGAAATTTATAACTATTCCTGTACGTTATTACACTGACATATCAGAATTGATAAAGATAATAAATACGTACAACAGATTCACAAATTTACATATTTCTTATACTCGTGAGAGTAATACCTGTTTTATACGACGTCTTCATAAAGACATAGATGTAGACGTTGCATTATCACCAAGTGTTAGTGCGATGTTGGGGTTTGATCCAAGCGTTGATTTAAAGGATATGCAACAAGGCCAAAGCATTCCAAATTTACGTTTAGGACTTCCATCTACAATGTATGTGTATTGTGATATAATTCAATCTGTATTTGTTGGAGATACAGTAGCACCATTATTACGTATCATAAATATGAATCCTGTGAATCATACATTTGGAAGTAGTGTTATAGAAATTTTTAATCCTCCACATTATGTGCCTATAGAGAAGATGCATTTTGAACACATCAAAATAGATATAAGAGATAGTACAGGCTCTCCACTGGCATTCACTTTCGGAACTGTATGCGTTAAACTACATTTTCGACCAGTGCGTCAACATCGACAAATATGAATAATCCATATTTACAATATTATCAAAAACAAGCTCTTTCTGGAACTGGAAACGTTTATGTTGGCTCCCCTTATCAAGTTGGACATGGTATTGGAAGTTTCCTTGGAGGATTATTTCGTTCTGTCATGCCACTAGTAAAACAAGGAGCTAAAACTGTAGGAAAGGAATTATTAAAATCTGGAGCAAACGTTATTACTGATGTCATCATCGACAATCAACCTATTAACGAATCCTTTCATCAACGAATGGGTGAAGCGAGATCCGTCTTGCAAGACAAAGCAAAAAATAAACTGAAATCTATGCTAGGATCTGGATATCAACGAAGGAAAAGAAGAATTACACATCATTCCATCTTTAACCCTTCACCATTACACATCATCAAGCGCAAGAAGAAGAAGAAGGAGAAGGGCAAGAGGAAACGTACACAGAAAACAAAGAAAAATCAGTCTTATAAGAAGAGGAAGTTATCACACGATATCTTTGATTAAATCATCACCATTATGGCTTTCTTACATCATCAATCCTGCGAGTGTGTAAAAAGTGAACTAGATATTTTTTCTACAAAACCAACGCAAACCAGTATATTGGATAATCATGTTGTTACATACAAACCAATCAGTTCACTAGCTGATAATGCTCCTATAGAGTTTGTCATCCCAGGAACAAGTGATGAATACATAGATCTACCACATACTCTTCTTTACATCGAAGCTCAAATCGTTAAGCCTGATGGATCAGCATTTGGTGAAAGTGATAAAGCTGTGGCTCCTATTAATGACTTTTTAAATTCTATGTTCAGTGAAGTGGAAGTGTATTTAAATAACAAACTGATTTCATTTCCATCTCATAATCATCCATATCGATCATACATTGAAAAACTGTTAAATTATGATGATTCTGCTAAAAATACTCATCTTCAATGTGCATTCTGGTTTCAAGATACTGCTGGACATATGGATGCAACATCTAGTGGTAATAAAGGATTTCAACAACGTTATGAATTAACAAAAAAAAGTGCAAAATTCGACATGCTTGGACATCTTCATTGTGATATTTTTAATCAAGATAAATTTTTAATCCAAGGAGTAGAATTACGTCTCAAGTTAATTCCTGCAAAGCCAAACTTTTGTCTCATCGCTAGTGATGCGTCTGTTGAGGCTAAAGTGAATATTTTAGACGCTGCTTTACATATTAAAAAGATTAATGTTAGTCCTACAATAAAACTAGCACATAACAAGCTTCTACAATCAACAACAGCCAAATATCCTCTCACAAGAGTGCAAATGAAGTCGTTCGTCATTCCAAAGGATCTTCAATCAAAAACAATAGATAATTTATTTATGGGAGTATTACCAACTCGAGTGATTGTGGCGTTTACACAAAATGATGCCTATACAGGAACAATAACTTCAAATCCATTTCATTTCAAACATTTTGACATCAATTTCTTCTCTCTATACATTGATGGAAAACCTGTACCTTCAAAACCATTACAACCAATTTTCGAAAACAACCTCTATGTTTCCTCATATCATACCTTATTCTGTGGATCAGGCATTCACTTTTCCAATCATGGCAACAATATTCCTCGCCTTGACTTTCCTCAAGGATACACTATCTTTGTTTTCGACATTACTCAAGATGGAGAAGCCAGCGCTGTGCAGCATTGGAATCTTATACGTCATGGGTGTGTTCGTCTGGAAGTTCATTTTACGAAGCCTCTACCAGCACCTATCTCCTGCATTGTGTATGGAGAATTCCAATCTCTCTTAGAAGTGGATCATCAGAGGAACATCATCATGGATTTTTAAAGGTACGTTATTTAAATATCATATCATATATGTACATGTCTGCATTTTTATACATGATGTCCTCTACACTAGATTTATTGAATGCTTTGCAAACAAATTCTTTATTTCACAATCATTTCGTTGGCGTATATGCAGCCAATGAATTACCAGCACATGTTCCACTACCTGCAGCTATCATCATAAATACAGATCCCTCGAACAAACTTGGCACACACTGGATTTCCGTATATATTCATACTGATGGCCGTGCCCACTACTTCGATACATTTGGATTTCCTCCATATGTAATGCATCATATTCAATTTCTACGTAGAAATTTCACTTCTTATACATTTAATAATAAACAAATTCAAAGTGTAAAATCATCCTTATGTGGGCATTATTCATATCTTTTCCTATGCTTCAAAGCTAAAGGAAAGTCCTTAAATGAATTTCATTACACTTTCTCATCAACTCCAGAAAAAAATGATCGTCGTTTGCTGTATTTACTTTTACATGTAATTATGTCTTCATTCTTCTTCTTCGTTTGTTTTGATTACTTTCTTTTCATATTATTGCAGGTAGCCATTTCTTCTTCTTCTTTATTATAATGTGTTTGTATGTATTATTATTTGTTCATGATTATAGATAAAATAAATTTTAAGTTTGTTTTTCAATTTTTTTTCATTTCAGAGAGTAAAAGATCGTCATCGTGTGTATGGACATCATCTTCAATGTTCAGATTGACTTGTATCTACGTTTCATCATCAACATCAACAGCAGTAGTATCATCAGTGAACAGTATATGGCAGTTGTAAAGTTATCATCATAGGAACAATGGAAACAAAATCTAACGTTCTTTTAAAATGTACTATACTTACCGTCGTTTTAATTGTGTAAATAGTTTCATCAGCAATAAACACTTTGTATTATTTTTTCTCTTTGAAAACAAATGTTTTATTTCTTATTTTCTCCGTTTCCTAATAAATAAATATGTTTTATGATCAGTTATGTAATTAAATACACATATCATAAAACATATTTTTAAGTCATTGAATTAAAGAATTTCATAGTGATTTAAAAAAAGATTCTAAAACTGATTTTTAATTCAATGATGTAATCATATAACTACATAATAATAATAATAATGAATTCAAATACTTAATCAGTTATTCTTTCGTAAATTAAATCAAGTATGTGAATTCAATATTATTATTATTATTATTATGATAGGACTTTTGTTTTTTAAAATTTTAATATTAATTATTTTAATTCCTTTTTTTAAAATTAAAAAAAGTCCTATCATACTTAAGACAAAGTTGTATAATAATAATAATTTCAAATACTAATTTCTATTTTAACATTCATTTCAAGAATTTGATTTCATTATGATTATTATTATTATTATTATTATACGTATCACTTATAATATACGATGAAAAAAAATATGTTAGGATTTTTTTCTTATAAAAAAAACTTTAAAATCCTAACATATTGAGGTGTATGAAACGAACACAAAACACACACACACAAATAAAACATTTCACTTTCCACTATATATATTTTTATTACATTTAATATTACGTTCTTTAGCATACATGAAAAAAACAAATCAATTTCTCCTTCTTTATGAAGAGTCGTTCACTTCATTGATACCCTCCGAAGGTTGAGTTTCGGTTTCCCCCCACCATGGCTGTGTCGATACACTATCAAATAAATCAGCCATAATTGAATCTATGAGTTTTTGTTTGCAAAATACTTTTATTTCCAATTTTAATCGTTCACCATCAATGTTCACATCACTGTTCTTATCAAGAGAGACACTTGGAAAACTAATGTTCATACCATTAATAATACTCTGTTCATCTACACAGGTATGGATTCCGGCAAGTCCTCTGCATGTAAGACACTGTAATTGTACATGATTACGAATAGTATCTGTACACAAGTCAAAATATTCACGTAGCACAACACTACAAACTTTACTGTTTTTCACAGCATGTTCAATACACGGTAATATTTCCAAGAAATAAAGCCAATCACTTGAAGATAAGTACACAGTGTTTCGAGGAGCATGAAGTGTTCCTTTCTTCTCTAACATCACTAATTTTTCACCCATTAGTTTTCGTACCACCAGTTCGTTTTTTCGACCAAGAGATTTTATAAATGTAATTTCCACTTGAGAATTTAAATAGTCCGTAACAAATGGGGTTAAATGTACAAGTTTCTCCCACTCTGCCAAATTTAACTCCACTCCAAACACAAGTCCTTTGCCAACACGAATCACTGGTTCAAATGTATCACTATCCAGTCCAATGCAAATTAATTTGGTTTTCATTGAATTAAGTCCATATTCAACATTTAACAAGTACTCTTTCTTGGTATCCATAGTTGATGCACAAACACTCAAAGACATGTTACTCCAGTCGCTGGTCAGTACAGAATAACGACACTATGCATACAGATGACTGCGCATGCATGAAGAGGAGGGGCGAAGAGGAAAATTCATGTTTCATCTTGTTTGTACATGGCACCATACACTTACGATGAGTAAACCAGTTCAGTAAATTCAAGATCGTGCATGTTACGTCCAGATACATTAATCTTCATTCCTTTATATATTAAACAGACATTCCCACTTTGTAAATACGTTAATAATGCACCATTATCTGCTTCCAATTTTTCAGTACAACGTCCAGGTAAAATCACTTTTTCACCTCCTTCAAATGTCACACAGGCCTTCCTACCATATACCGTTGTAATTATCTCACAGTTTACAATACGAAATGGTACTCCAATCTCCAAATCTCGCATTTTTGTAAAGGGTACCATTGATGGCTTATTAAGTTTATCTAATAAACTCATTGACGATGACATCTTTAAAATTTTTGACGTTTCTTCCTTTGCAACAGCTGCTAACAGAATGATCGACACAAGCACATACGTTCCGCTTACGCTCTTCGCAGGAGGGGTGAGGGGTTTGGGGATTCAAATTATTAACCAATAAACGACAAGAACACGAAAAAGGCATGTTTTATCTTGTTTTTTACATCTGGTAGGCGTCCAAGACTATGAGCATAGCAACAGCAAACCAACATTTTCCCACGGGCTTCTGTGGTAACCATAAAAGGGTATGTACATAGCAACTAAAGAGGAGTAGGGGGTAACGGGGGTTCAAATAAACCAAAATTTTCCCACGCGCTTCTGTACTACCCGTAAAAGGCTATGAACATAGCAACTAAAGGCTTGTCGAAACTTGCCTACCAATTCCAGGAAATGATATCGATTTCTAGGAAAACAAGATAATTTTTTGCTGACTCGGCCGTCTATAGGAGGGGACATCTACTATGGGGAGCCCTATTAGAAACAAAAGGTGTCACTGTGCAGTGAAGGATTGAAAGATGTGTGGTAGATGACCATGAAGTTGGTAGTCTTCGAGCAGAAACAAATCCGGATGGTCAGGTGGCAGAGTATAGCAGTATAAGGTGAAAAGCAGACATAGTGGGGAATAAGCGTAGCGAGGGCGGACAGGATGGAGTTCATGGTAGCGCATAGTATCCATGAGTAAAGGATGTTGAGTACTATATCGCGCTGTGATGAATTTGTGCCTAAGAGATTCGATATGGTGGGTAATGCTTGGAAAGGTGATAAGGTCATAGAGTGCTCGGGTCGGACTGGGGAGTTGTATGCGGGTAGCGATTCGGAATGCATGTCGTTCTAGTATGCGAAGTTTTTCATAAAAGGTGGGCGGAGCGTAAAGCCAGGCCGGCAAACCGTACGTAAGGATGGGGCGCATAAATGCTTTGTACGTATTGAGAACTGCAGCTGGTTTGAGGCCCCAGGTAGTGCCAGTAAGACGCTTGAGGAGGTTTAAGCGTTGGTATGCTTTGGCAGCGACTTTCTGAAGGTATGGTTTCCATGTGAGATGCTGGTCATAGATAATGCCAAGATAGGTAACTTTGCGAGTAGGAACTATGGGAGTATCGTGGATGTGGAGGGAGAGCAACGACGGGTTTCGGTGGACTTTGGAGCGTTTGCGTGGCGGAATGAAAGTGATGGCTTGTGTTTTGTTTGGATTTATAGAGAGACTCCACTTAGTGCACCAGCGAGTAAAACGATTAATAGCCTCTTGCAGGTCCTGATTAATCTGGCGAATAGTCTTTCCTAAGGCCAGCAAAGCAGTATCATCAGCGTATTAAAAAAGATATATGTCAGGAGGAAGCGTAGGAAAATCTGCTACAAAAAGGATGTACAAAAGTGGTGAGAGAGCTGAACCCTGAGGTACTCCCGACAAAAGAAAAATGGGATGAGACAACTGACCGTTAATGTAGACGTAAGAGAGGCGACCAACCAGAAAGTGATAGATGAAACGGATATAGACAACGGGAAATTTGAGCTGAATGAGCTTGTGTAAAAGTGCCAGGTGCCAAACTTTGTCAAAAGCTTTTTCGAGGTCAAATAACAGAAGGCAAGAGGGTTTGACGGAATTATAATGTGAGGTGATGAGACTGGTGAGGCGAAGAAGCTGATCGTTAATTGAATATGAAGGGCGGAATCCTGCTTGGCGAATGGGAAGAAGATGTTTAGTTTCGAGATATGGATGTAATCTTTTAACGAGGATGCGCTCCAGGATTTTACTAAAAGTGGATGTCAACTGAATAGGGCGGTAAGATGAGGTAGCAGTAGGAGGCTTGTTAGGATTCAGAAACATGAGTGTTTTGGAAGTTTTCCAATCTGTCGGAAAAAAGCCGGTTCGAAGGATGAAGGATGAGTGTAGATGAGTGCAAGCAGATTGAGAAACAATAATGGACCTTCTTTAATGTGGCGATATGTAATATTATCAAAGCCTGGGGCGGAATTTCGTTTGCAATTTACAACAGTCATGATTTCATCAGTAGTAACAGATATGGTAAGAGGATGATGCGGAAGTGAATGAGTGACGTCGGGCTGTAAGTGAGGAGATGCGAGATTTAGGTGATCTGTTGGATACGGAGTGGAGGGTGCTGCAGGTGTAAAGATATCTTCCAATTAGTCTGCAAAAGCGTTAGCTTTCTCCAGATCTGTTTGGAGTGGTACATTATTATGAAGAAGACGGTAAGAAGGCTTAGAGTATTTGCCACAGAGAGCATGGAATCTTTTCCTGTATTTGGTTGGATGGCTGGTTTCGTTGAGGTTATTGCAGGTCTTAAAACAATTCCGCAGTTTGTACGCTTTGATGTAATTGCGAACAGTGCGTTGTAGTTGAGTGTGATGATGGAGGGTTTCAGGGTTCCTAGTACGGAGGTAATCACCTGTATAGCTGACGGGAGCGACGGATCATGGATAAATATTGAGGTGGCAGATGTGGTTTATAGGGAGTAGAGTAGGTAGTTGGAATATACAGTTCGGAGGCATAGCTAAGAGTCGAGTTTATGGTAGAGAGGCTGTCGTATAGTTGCTCTTCGGTAGCAGGTGGTGTATGATGATGTAAAGACTGAGAAATGTAGTCACGGTATTTTTGCCAATCAGCTTTATCGTATCGAAGTGTTGGCCGTGGGGGTGGTAGATTAGCAGATTTAGTAGCCTGGGTATGACAATACGTCAGCTTAATAAGTGCGTGATCGCTGCCAAGAAGTGCTAGAACGTCAACAGTGCAATGGAAAGCAAGAGTATTGGATGTGATGACTATATCGGGAGTTGTCTGAGAAATAGGGCGAGATCGGGATGGTAAAGCGTGGATGATGCCTGTTGTATTTGAAGCAACAAATTGCGTGAACATGGTACGTTCGTTGTCTGTACGACTATGAAGATTGATATCTGCGATGATTATGTAATGCTTGTATGTATTGGATATATCTTGGAGAAAATGAAGTGGAATCGGATGACCTGGTCTGACCTAAATGGTAATGAGTGTGATGGCTATATTCGGGAAATATAATGTAGTTCTTACATACTCAGGGAGATTGAGAATTGCGCTAGAATGACGTCTATATGGAAGGTTGTGGTAAAAACCAATTGCTGCCCCACCGTTTGCTCGCTGAGCTGGAAGAGTGTTGTCACAACGAAGGATGTTATAGCGTGCTATATGGCAAGTATCCGATCGTTTGAAAAAGGTCTCATTGAGTAGAAATGCATTTACTTTTTCCTCGAGTAGAAGCGCTTCGAAGAGAAGTTTCTTTTTGAAAAAGGACCGGATATTAAGAAATAGAAACACTAAAGTCATGATGATATGCTGTAAGAGTTGGCTGTTAAGAATAAGACGGAAGGTGTGACGTATGAAAGTGAGCATCGGTATTAGAGTATGTTGCGTTGAAAGAGATGTGAAAAATTATACGGGCTGCGTGAATGATTTGTTGAAGGATGTGAGGACGGATAAAGGGGTGGATGTTTTGCAAGGCAAGTGTAGTAAAAGCGAGAAGTTTATCTATAGTAACAGGAGTGGAGTCAATGGGGAAATCCGTGTTGGTAGAAGTATCATGAGTGCGAAGTGGAGCAACTAATTCAGGTCGAGTACTTTCAGGTTGAGGTTTTCCTTTGCACTTGTAACTGTATGTGGGATGTTGTTCGTTACAAGTAGCACAACGGGGTGGAAGTTCTAAATTCGGACAGGTACGGGTAGGGTGGGTGCCTGTGCAGTAGCCACAGATAGCAGTGTTGCGACAGTTAGCAATGGTGTGCTGATTGTATGCTTGGCACCTTTCGCAACGAATTGGAAGTGGCGGGGATGATCGGGAGGTTCTACACGATGACGTTTTTTATAGATCATGGCGCCATGTGCGAGCATGGTGTCAATTGTTTCTTGCGATGTTGTTAAGACTCGCATCATGTAAGTGGTCCCTGATCGTTCCGGATGCGGAGTACTTTGGTGATGGTGAAGCCTTCTAGTTTCAGCTCTTCAGAAACTTCCTCATCCGTGTATGTGGGATCAACGCCCCTGATAACAACGGAGAGAAGAGGAGGCTTTTTCGGAGGAGGTGGTTGTTGTCGGCTAGTTGAACTGAGGGTGTCAAATAGATAAAAGTAATGTTATAGTGTAAATATAAATGTCTTTTATGGAATACTAACCATAAAAGGCAAGTTTGAATGAGATAAGGGTAACGAAACGCTCCACTTGTGTTTAAGCTAAGATGAATGATGATTGTGTTTAATAGGAACGAAACGCTCCACTTGTGTTTAAGCTAAGATGAATGATGATTGTGTTTAATAGGAACGAAACGCTCCACTTGTGTTTAAGCTAAGATGAATGATGATTGTCTTTAATAGGAACGAAACGCTCCACTTGTGTTTAAGCTAAGATGAATGATGATTGTGTTTAATAGGAACGAAACGCTCCACTTGTGTTTAAGCTAAGATCAATGATGATTGTGTTTAATAGGAACGAAACGTTCCACTTGTGTTTAAGCTAAGATCAATGATGATTGTGCTTAATAGGGACGAAACGCTCCACTTGTGTAATGTATTTATTTAAGAGGATGATATCTATCTAAAGAAACAGATTGTGATCCAGACAAAATGCTGAGGATTGAATCGACGAAGTTATGTGCAAATTGTGGTAAGAGGTTTGATCACTGGTTAGAAAATAAACAATCAAAAGAACTAATAAGGTACTATGATGAAAAATCCGACTCTCGGAATTCTAGGAGTCGCTCTAAAAATATTGATCACTGGTAAAAAAAATAAAGATTCATAAGAACTCATAGCATACATTTCCAGAGCTCGAATTCCAGCCGATGAAATTATTAAAAAAGCAACCTACGAAATAAAACTTGGAGATATCGAGAAAATAAAGCTAAAAATAATGATTTTCTATATAATAAATATGAGTACTATGGATAGTTCTCTTAGTTTAAACGATATTTGCTACGAACAGATTAAATACAATTATTGATATGGTTTATTTAGTGATTTTAAATTGATTATTGAGAAAACAAGAGGATACTTCAATGCAACTAAGTTGTTTCATGATGGAGGAAAGAAATTTTATAAATGGTTAGAAAATAAACAATCTAAAGAGTTAATTTCTAATATAAAGTCATTGAACCGAATTCGTGGGGATGACTTTAAGATTGTCAAAGGCGGTCAATTAGATATTATACGAGGAACATATGTTCCGAAAGAGTTAATACTTGGTATTGCAAGATGGGTTTCACCAGATTTTTATATTAAATGTAATGAAATTATTATTAATTACTTCACTCAAGCATTTAGACAGTATCAACAAGACAATGAAGAGCTACAGACAAGAATAGAAGAGACTGAACAGTCAATGCAAAGATTAAAGATTCAAAACGAGAGCTTAAAAGGAATTGCAGCACCATATACAGACGATAATTCAAAAGATAATTGCCTAATCATATGCAAGAAGAACATACGTAATGACCCTTTCCCTTATTATTCTATCAGATGCCAAAAGAGAAGTCTATATAAGCCTCTTAATGAAGCAGAAGAAAAATATCCGAATCATGTAATAATATACGAAAAGTTTAGAGATCCTAACGGTATTAAGCTATTCAACCTAATGCAGCAAGAACTAGATATTCGTAAATGTAAGGGTAATGAGTTTTGGACATCCTTATCAGAAGAAGATTTGGTTAAAGAAATTGATTGTTTATATGATCAGTTATTATCTGATAATTAAGGTTACGACTTTTATGGTATAATAACCATAAAAGGTGATTGGTTAAGCATCAAACAAAACATCTGTTGTAACATCGAATGCTAAATTCAATATACTACCTAAATCGGAATTATTATGGTATCTTCTTACTCTCCAATCTACGAAATGTCTAAATAAATATATAAACTCTACAGAGAGGTCTTGATAAATTGAAATGTTATGCCAATGAACACTGTCTTTGAACTCTGCAATAAATCTTTCTGTTAAATTTTGAAACATTGATATCATTGCCCAATCTACTTTGTTAGCGTAATCTCTTATAAGGTTTTCTGATAATTCTTGTTTACTACATAAGCACCACCAAGAAAGTTTATCTGCATGTTTTCGTATAAAGGCTTCAGAGAGTTTGCTTCCATAAGATATAACATCAAAATCAACTTTGTCTATAAACTCATTAATAAATTCTTCAGATAGGTTTTGATTCAACGATACTTCTCTGCAATGAACTCTATCTGCAAATTTTCTTATAAAGTCTTCTGATAAGTCTTGGCTTTTCGAAATAATCTCCGAATCAACTTTATCAGCCAATTCTCTCATAAACTCTTCTGATAACTTTTTCCATGAACATATTTCACTCAAATTAACTTTCTGCAGATATTTGCGTATGAAGTCTTCTGTAATGTGATCATAGTTATATTCCTCCTCATAATCATCATAACCTATAGATAACCATAGTTCATCAGTCAGTGAATCTAACATCTCATCGGACAAGTTCATAACGTTTGCATAGAGAATGTTTTGTATAAGACACGAGTTATTTTCTTTAGTAGCTCTCTTGAATAAATGACCTAACATACCTACACATATGCTAAAATTTATTTTGTGTTCATCAGTATAGTCACCAATATCTAAATGTTAACATACACAACCAAATATAGGTTTGTAAGATATTTCCAGTCACTTATCCAGTCCAGTCAGATATTTAGCAGTAGTCATATTCGCATGTTTGTTTTATTCTTAGATTTTTTAAAATTTATTTCATTTTTGGTTTTCTATATAACAAATATGGAGAAACATTTTGATTTATTACATGATAGACTTAAACTAATTCACGAAGATCTTAAACTCTTAGCAGCACTACTAGAGAAGCAAGCACTGTTAATAGAGAAGCAAATAGTGTTAAAGGAAAAAGAATTATTAATAACACAAAAAAAACATCTGATTTGGATAGTGATGAATACGAATATGATAGTGATGATTATGATGATGAGGAAGTTTACAAAAATGATTCAGTTTTAAAATGTGTATATATAACTTTGATGGGTTATTCCGATGAAAGCTTTATACTAACATATCAAGGAAACATGTAAGCAATGGCAGACGCGTGCAGATGTTTAAATGATGTGTTAGAAAAAATGAATGAAAATGATTTTAAAAATGTTGGTGAAGATAAAAAGTGAAGAGTGATACTAAGATTTTCTATATAATAAATAAGATGAGTAATTATAATAGATTTACTGTAATAGAGTTAAGAGACAATGTAAAGAAAAGGAAATCAAAAGATATTCCCGATTACGAAAAGCAGAACTAATAAACCTTCTTAAACAACATGAC
Organism: Thermobia domestica; assembly: GCF_964235325.1. Taxonomy (NCBI): domain Eukaryota; kingdom Metazoa; phylum Arthropoda; class Insecta; order Zygentoma; family Lepismatidae; genus Thermobia; species Thermobia domestica. The sequence continues at coordinate 60,258 of NW_027656135.1, forward strand.
AATGAACAAAGCAGAAGACAGATTAGAAATATATCCCATTTAAACAAGAAGTATTTGAAGAACCGAAACTAACAGGTACACAAATTAAGATAGAATTAGAAGAAACAGCACTCAAGAAGGGTTTACAAACTATTAAAGTTGAAAATATAGAAGGATATAAAGACCCAATAAAATTTTTAGATAGAAGTGGTAGAGTTGCTATTAACAAAATCAAAGAGGAATTAAAATTCCACTCTCTTAAAGTTAACTTTGTTTTCATTTGTGATTATATAAAAGATAAAGAAATACAAGAGCGCAATTTCAAAACCTCAAACCAGAGAATATTAGAATCAACGGACTTAAAATAATATATACATCATGCAAAAGAAAAACTTCGTAGAAATGGAAGAATTTGAAGGTAGAGGATCAGGTGGACATGGCACCAAATTAAATACTTACAAATCAGATTAAACAAGTATGTACCATTAAGAGCTTCTTCCTATATTGAACTTCCTAAACCAATTAAAGTTAAGAAAGCAGTGATTAATATTAAAAATGAAGACAATAAATGTTTCTTATACACTATTGCAAGTTCCTTAAAACCTGTTGAAATACATCCTGAAAGACCTTCACATTATAAACGACTTGTTGATAAATTAGAAATGAAGTATTGTGATAACATTGAATTTCCAGTGCAATTAAAAGATATTCCAAAATTTGAAAGAAGAAGTAATATTTCTATCAATGTTTACAGCTATGACAAGAACTATAATGTATATCCACTTCAAATCACAGAAACAAAGCAAGAAAAACATGTTAATTTATTATATGTAAAAGATGATCAAAATAATAATCATTTTTGCTGGATAAAAGACCTATCACGATTAATAAGAAGTCAAGTGACAAAACATACCGAGAAGTTATACTTTTGTGATAGATGTTTAACAAGACACTTTCGAAATGAGAAGCAGTTGCAAAACCATGAGCTATATTGTAAAGAGCATGAGGCTGTTAGAATAGAACTTACTAAATCATATGACAATCAAATAAAGTTTCAAAACTATAATCGGTCATTAAGAGTTCCATTTGTGATAATTGCTGACTGAATGTATCTTATGTAAGTTAAAAATAAAGCATAATTGTACTAAAACAGTAAAATATCAAAAGCATAAGCCAATGAGTTTTTGTTACTATGTCAAATATTCAAATGGATATTATAAAAGCCCTGTTGTTATATAGGTCCAGATGCAGCAAAAGTATTTATTGAAATGTTACAAAGAAACAATAGAAATTATGGAAATATATAAAAGGATAGTTAATATGAATCCGCTTACCGAGGAAAAAATAAAAGCTTATAACAGTTCGGATACTTGTCATATATGTGAGAAAAACTTGAACGACTTACCACCAACTGTTGAGAAAGAAATATATATATTAAAGAAGAAAATACAGTTCTACAAGGATAAAGATGATATGAGTAAAAAAATAAAACAAAAATGAAATGAAATCTTTAAGTTTAACGTCCCACGCTTATGCTGGTTAGGCTAAAGGAGACGGTGATAATGAGAAATGAGTGAAATAGTGGAATGAAGAAAGTGGGGGAAACGGGGGAACCCCGAGAAAACCCACGAGCACGGTGTTTGTCCACCACAAAGTCCACACGGCGCAAGCTGAGATCGAACCAGGGATCCCAAGCACCGGAGGTGAACGCTTTACCACTGAGCCATCGCGCCCCCTGATAAAATAAAAGAATGGAAATATAAATTAAGAAAATGTTTGTATAAGATAAATGAAAATAAAGCAAAAGTTAGAGATCATGATCATTTAACTGGAAAGTTTAGAGGTGCAGCTCACAGTTATTCCAATTTAAACTATAAAAATCCTAACTTTAATCCAGTAATTCTTCACAACTTAACTGGCTATGATACGCATTTGTTTATTAAGGAGTTAGGTTATGACACACAAAAAATTAAACTGATCGCAAATAATGAAGAAAGGTACACAACATATGAAAAATATATAAAAGCAGGACCAAATATGGAATAAATTTAAGATTTGTTGATTCATTTAGATTTATGTCAAAGAGTTTAGCAGAGTTAACTAGCAATTTAAAACCAGAAAAATTTCGAGAAACATTAAAGTTTTTCCCGATTGATAAACTTGATCTAGTTAATACTAAAGGTGATTATCCATTTGAGTTCGTTGATTCATTTAAAAAATTAGAAGAACCTCTTCCATTATCTATAGGCAAATTTACAAACAGATTAACAGGAGAAAACTGAGTCCTGAACGCCATAAGCTTCATGTTGTAAAGAATACGATCTGAAGTTAGTGAGGGACTTAACTGAACATTATAACAAAACAGATGTCCTGCAATTAGCAGATATATTTAAAAACTTTAGACATGTATGTTTAAAGGCATATGGATTAGATCCTGCATGGTATTATACAACACCCAGCTTATCGTGGGATGCAATGTTAAAGATGGCTAAATTTAACTTAGAAATATTAACTGATTATGATAAAATACTAATGCTAGAAAAGGGTATAATAGAAAAAGGAAGAATCTCACAATGTAGTAAAAGATATGTAAAAGCTAACAACAAATACATGGTAAATTATAATAAAGATGAGTGTTGAACATACCTAGTATATCCAGATGCAAATAATTTATATGGATGGGCTATGAGTCAATACATGCCATATAAAGACTTTAAGTGGGTTAAACCTTACATAGATATAATGAACATTCCAGATGACTCAGAAACTGGTTGCATATTAGAAGTAGATTTAGAATATCCAAAATATTTACACAACAAACATTCTGATTTACCATTAGCTCCAGAAAACATGTGTCCACCAGAATCTAAACAATCAAAATTATTAACGACACTTTATAACAAAGAAAGATATGTTATTCACTATAGAAACTTAAAACTATATATGTCGCTTGTAATGCAATTAAAGAAAGTGCATAGAGTATTAGAATTCAAACAATCAGTCTGGTTGAAGAAATACATTGATTTAAATACAAATATGAGAACGCAAGCTAAAAATTTGTTTGAAAAAGATTTTTATAAGCTCAAGAATAACTCAGTTGTTGGGAAGACAATGAAAAATACTAGAAAGAGACAGCCCATACTATTAGAATGTGATCCTGAAAGAGTAGAAAAATTAATTGCAAAACCTAATTTTGATTACAGAACAATATTTACAGAGAATTTGTGTGCTATACATATGAAAAAAGAGCGATTGACACTTAATAAACCAATATATGTTGTATGAGCGTATTAGAACTATCAAAACTTTTAATGTATGATTTTCACTATAACACTATGAAACCTAAATACGGAGATAATATAGATTTATGTTACATGGATACTGATAGCTTTATATATGAGATTGAGACTGATGACTTTTACAAAGATATGCTAGAAATAATTGACCAATTTGATACGAGTGAATATAAGGAAAATAATATATATGGAATACCACTGAAAAACAAGAACGTAATAGGTAAGATGAAAGATGAGAATAAGGGTAAGATAATGAAAGAGTTTATTGGATTGAGATCAAAGAGGTATGCCTTTAAAGTAGAAAATGAGGAAAAGAAAGAAGCTAAAGGAGTAACTAAATGTGTTGTTACCAAGGAGTTGATATTTAGTGATTATAAAGAAAGTTTATTTAAAAATGTAAAAACATATAAAGGCATAAGCCTCATTAGAAGTAATAAGCATGATATATATAATATAACCGTTCATAAGCTAGCATTAGATTCTTCGGACGATAAAAGATATATACTACAAGATGGTGTAAATACATCAGCTTAGGGTTATTATAAGATAAAAGCGGAGAAGTTGTAGTTGTATTTATAAGTTTTAGATGTAAGTTAGTTATAAGCTTTTTATTGTAACTTTTTACGATTCTAAATGTCATAAAAGCCTACGTGCAGTGCAATTACTTAATCTACTTTGTGCTACTCTTCTTTGTTAAAGTACTATGGTCAGTGGTGGATTCATATTGTTTTGGCAGTTAGGGGTGGAGAGGAAAAAGTGTCCTAGAACATACATTCATACCCTACTAGCGACTTCACTTTATCCTGAATGGAATGTACCGCATTGTTTATTTGAGTAAAAAAATTTCTTGTAGAGTCCCTAGTCAATAGAATGTTATGATGATCCGAGTGTATTTGTTCTACTAGTTGATTCAACAATTCGCCCATTTTTCTTTGGCTTGTGACGTAATTTTGGAAACTACTTTTGGAAACAGTGTTACAACACCAAAAGAGGAAACTACCAATGAAATCTAAACCAAGTTTGGTTTTATCCGTTCGTTTGGTTTAAAAATTAATTTCACTTTTTATTTTGTGGTCAATTCGAAGGCATTTTGTTATACTACCATTAAGAAACCCATATACATCATATTACGAATCAATCATTATGGAACAATTTGATGTGTTAGGCGCAGCAGTTGTACCAATCTTTGAAAATTTCATTTGCAATTTTTTTTCTTTTTTAATTGATTTTGTGAGTAATAGTGCAATCACTATAAAGGTACAACAAGATTTTCTCTCTCTCTCTCTCTCTCTCTCTCTCTCTCTGCGTGTGTGTGTTTCTAGTTTCCGGCGTAAGCGTGTGGATACTACCAGGCATACTTTCGTGTGTATATGTGCTAGTGTGTGTATGTGGTGGGGTTATATGAAGTATTAATTGGGTTCGCGTAGTGGAACTTATCGATATTAGTACGTACAAACGAGCGGCCGTTCCTTCACATGATAACTTTGAACGGATGCGAATATTAATTCAGCTTTTTGCAATAAATAGGTAGAGTTATTCCTCTTGAGGGTATTCCTTAATGGAGGTGATTCGCGAACTGGAAGTGGTAGAAACGGGTATTCTACCACCAAACAAAATTTCACCTGCACATTTCTGTACGAACGATGTACAAACGATTGCGACAATTTGTTATTGAATTAAACATGGTGGGGGGCTATCATTTAGACAGCCCGCCCACTTTATTTTCTTTCTGGCTGCGTCTCTAATAATGTACAAACGAAACTTTGGCCTGCACATTTCTGCACAAACGATGTACTAACTATTCCGAAGATTTGAGGTTGAATTTGACATGGTTGGGAGGTTACCACTTAGACAGCCTCTACCTTCTTTTTGTTCTCGCGGCGCCCCTAATTATTTACAAACGAAACTTTGGTGTACACATTTCTGTACAAACGTTTGCGACAATTTGTGATTGAATTTGGCATGGTGGGAGGCTACTACTTAGACAGACCTCACTTTGTTTTTTTTCTGGCGGCGCTCCTAGTTACGTACAAACAAAAATTTGGCCTGCACATTTCTTTACGAACGACGTACAAACGATTGCGAGCACTTGTGATTGAATTGGTCATAATTGGGTCTACCATTTAGACAGACCCCACTCTGTTTTCGTACTGGTGTCGCGCCCAAATGTGTACAAAAGAAATTTTCGCCTGCACATTTCTGTACAAACAATGTATACACGACTCCAAAAGTGCATTACCACCTGCAATTCTACTATTCCTGCAATAGCAGGCAACCCAAAAAGCTCGGCGGTTGTGTTGGTAGCAAATTCGAAAGGCGTTGGACTAAACCTCAAATTTGTCACAAATATATCACTGTTACAAACTGCAAATAACAGAATAAAAGAAATTGTTAAGAGTGACAATTTTATTATTGTGACGGAGTTGGATGACATCAAAAGTTACAAAATGACTTACTTAAGCAGTTCAAACAAGATGAATGGTAAGAGACACGTATAAGAAGAAAGTATTTATCTCTTTCCCCCCTTCCCACCCAAAAAAAAGAAATCATAAAAAGAAAAAGTTACATAATACAAAGGTTTCATATAAAAGCCTAATAGCACAAAAACAAATAGCTAAACGAAACGAAAAAGAGACAAACACAGAATAGGGGACACCAGTGACGCAGCAGACTTGCGGCCCTCCCAGGCAAGATAAAGAAATGAAACCCTAGTTGTAAACACCATTGTTATGATAATAATAATAATTATTATTATTTTTATTATTAAAAAGTCGTTTCCTTTTCAAAATCTCTGACTCTGCATAAAAGCATGAATGCATATAGCGATCATGTGTGCACGTTTTGTCAATGGGCGGTCCCAAAGACCAAAAGAGGTGGAAATCTCCAAGATAGAGAAATAGAAAACTTTCTTATGGTAAATTCTAGTTCAAAGATCGTAGCACTTGCTGTTGCACGTGATTTTTTGTTTATTTTATTAGGGAAGAGAAAAGTTCTGGCGCCTAAGAAATTATACCATATAATATTGCAAATTTGCAAGTGGATATATTTACATTGCAATTTGTGGTAGTAAGGATATTATGATTAGAAAACAATATTGTAAAAAGTAAGTTTAATTTTTTCATCCATCGAAAGTCTTAGGGGTCCCTTATACCTCGCCGCCCCCGAATATCGATTTCGAAAATTTAGAATGATATATTCATGTCCATATATTTGCGATATCGAATGTTGATATATGATAATACACGATCGACGATAGCGATATATCGACATATCACAGACTCAGGTCCGAGAAGTGATGCATGAAATATACTGGAATCAACAATCATATTCTAAATAAGTTCTCCATTTCCGTATTCAATGTTGAGGGGGAAGGGTGTGAACCCGAATAGAAATTTTAAGAAAAACTAATGTTAAGATATAAGTTGTTTTCCGTCTCTGCTTCAATACAAAAATTAACAGAAAACTATTACTGTAATTTACCTTTTACTTCTGATTCTGATTGTTATCACAAATCAACGACAGTACACATACTTTACATAGTATAAAAATACACTCTATAACTTTTCACAAACAAGCAAGCCGGAAGAAGAGTTTCCTGTGATATAAAAGTGGAATGTACTACAAAATAGTCATAATTCATTGGCCATCTTTCTATCAGTACTTTGGTACGGACTAAGAGCTATAAGACTAACAGAACTAGAAATTACAGACTTCTGCATTTTCCTGAGATTTTCATTTTCTTAATATAAGTCCCCTATTCTAGGCTAATTCTGGCTACTGCGGTTTCGAGGTAATCGGTAAAGGAAAAATTAAAGACTGTCGACTCTCAACTCTCGACAGTTTGTGAAAAGATATTTCATAGTTCATGTTGATATTTCTTCGTTACAAAAACACTTCTACTTGACTCTATTCATGATAAATTACTGAACTTATAAACATTTACAATTATTGAAAAATGAATAGAGTGCAGTAGTAGATGGAAGTGAATAAAAATTATGTTTATTTCTTGAGATGTGCAAACTGAATGTGAATAATAAGTGTTTCCCATTCTGTTGTCCAGAGCCAGATTTACGATGGACTTCTGGTGGCTCGGTGGTTAATAATACTCCTACTTAGAGCTACTTTTAAGAGCTCCAAACTCTGGAATGGGTTTTATTTATATATAAAAAAGAAAGATTCCCTTTCTGGAGGGCAATCGCCATGATCGCCCCCTGGATCCGCCCCTGCTCTTGTGTAGCAGACTTTAAAGACATTTAGTTCGTGTATGCTGCTGACGATGCTCATTTGGGATGGCCATATCTGGATAATTTTTTATTCTGATATCGGATAGAAACTTATTATCCGGTTGACGAATAACAAAACGGATAACGGATAACGGAGAATATCCGGCTGACGGATGACGGATAAGATTGAGATAATGGATGATATCCGGATGACAGATATCGATAATATCTGGATGTCAGATAATATTCGGATAATGGATTTATCCGGATAATTTATAAAATTAAGATAACGGATAATATCTGGATAATACAACATTCCGATAACTGATTACATCGGGATGACGAATAAAGGATAATATCCGGATAAAGTATATGGTTTTAAAATGACATAATAGGAGAGGGACGTATAAGTCTTTTCTTCTTATGAAGTTATTAAAAGACTGGCAGTGGTCATTACCATTGAAAGATATTGCTTCCTAAATTTTTTCCTAGTAACTTCCAAGTTTCTTATTCTTGTTGTGGGCGCGGGTTTTCAATAGTAGACCGCTTACTCTGGTGCGTGGGGTCCTTATTGTTTCGATCTCTGGCCAAGTATGTTTGTGGTTTCAAGATCGTATCCGTGGGTTTTCTCAGGGTACTCGCACTTCTTCCCCCTTTTCATTGCACCAATTCTTCTATTATCATTGACTTGCTTTAATGATTGGGCGCGGTGGCTCAGTCGTAGAGCACTTCCTCTCATGCGTGGGGTTCTTATTGTTTCGTTCCCCAGCCAAGTAATTTGTGTGGTGGATAGGATCGTATCCGTGGGTTTTCTCAGGGTACTTCCGCTTGTTTTCACATTTCATTCCATCAATTGCTTTATTCCCATTGACTTGCTCTAATCATTGGAAACGGTGGCTCATTGGTAGAGCCCTTCCTCTGGTGCGTGGGGTCCTTATTGTTTCGATCCCCACCCAAGTAAATTTGTAGTTTAATGGATCGTATCCGTGGTTTTTCTCAGGGTATTCCCGCTTCTTCCCACTTTTCATTTCATCAATTCCTCTATTATCATTGACTTGGTTTAATCATTGGGCGCAGTGGTTCAGTGGTAAAGCGCTTCCTTTGGCGGACTAATTAAGGTTGTGGTTGACAAAATCGTATTCCTGGGTTTACCCAGGGTAATCCCGTTTCTTTGCACTTTTCATTCCACCAATTCCTTTATTATCATTGACTTACTTTAATCATTGGACGCAGTAGCTCAGTGGTAGAATGCTTCATCTAGTGGGCCAAGTATGTTTGTAATGGGAAAGATCGTATCCTTGGTTTTTGTCAGGGTACTCTGATTCTTCCGAATTTGCATTCCACCAATTAATTTATTATCAGTGACCTACCTTAACCATTGGGCGCGGTGACTCAGCGGAAGAGCGCTTCCGCTGTGGGCCAAGTAAGTTTCTAGTGGACAGGGTTGTATCCGTGGGTTTTCTAAGGGTACTCCCACTTTTCCCATTTTTTCATTCCACCAATTTCTTTGTCATTTTTGTTTTGGTTTAATTATCGAGTGCGGGGACTAAATGGTAGAGCGTTTCCTGTGGTGGGCCAAGTAAGTTTCTGGTAGACAAGATCGTATCCGTGGGTTTTGTCATGTTACTTCCGCTTCCTCCCACATTTAATTCCACCAATTCTTCTATTATCATGGACTTGGTTCAAACATTTGGCGCAGTTGCTCAGTGGTAGAGCGCTTCCTCTGGTGTGCCAAGTAAGTTAGTGGTTTCCAAGATTGTACCAGTGGGTTTTGTCAGGGTACCCCCGCCTTCTAACACATTTCATTCCACCAATTCTTGTATAATCATTGACTTACTTTAATCATTGGACGCGGTGGCTCAGTGGTAGAGTGCTTCCTTTGGTGTGACAGGTAACTTTGTAATGGACAAGATCGTATCCGTGGGTTTTGTCAGGGTACTCCCGCTTCCTCGCACATTTCATTCCATCTATTCTTCTATTATTATTGACTTGCTTCAACCATTGGGCGCGGCGGCTCAGTGGCAGAGCGCTTCCTCTGGTTGGCCAAGTAAGGTTGTGGTGTAGAAGATCGTATTGGTGGGTTTTGTCAGGTATTCCCGCTTCTTCCCACTTTTCATTCCACCAATTCCTCTTTATCATTGACTTTTATTAATAATTGGGCGCGGTGGCTTACTGGTAGAGCGCTTTCTCTGGTGGGCCAATTAAGTTTGTAGTGGACAAGATCTATCGATCGCTTTTTCTGGGTACTCCCGCATTCTCCCACATTTCATTCCACCAATTCCTCTATTATCATAGACATGCTTCAATCATTGGGCGGAGTGGCTCAGTGGTAGAGCGCTTCCTCTGGTGAGGCAAGTAAGTTTCAGGTGGACAAGATCGTATCCGTGGGTTTTGTCAGGGTTCTACCGCTACCTCCAACATTTCATTCTACCAATACCTTTGTTATCATTGACTTACTTTAATCATTGGGCGCAATGGTTCGGGGATAGAGTGTTTACTCTAGTGGGCAAAGTATGTTTGTGGTGGACAAGATCGTATTCGTGGGTTTTGTCAGAGTATCCTCGCTTCTTCCCAAATTTCATTCAAGCAACTCCTCTATTATCATTGTCTCGTTTCAATCATTGGGTGCAATGGCTCAGCGGTAGAGCGTTTTTTCTGGTGGGACAAGTAAGTTTGTGGTGGACAAGATCATATTCGTGGGTTTTCTTAGGGTACTCCGGCTTTTCCCTACTTTTCTATCGATCAATTCTTCTACTAACATTCACTTGCTGTAATCATTACGCGCGGTGTCTCAGTGGTAGAGCGCATCGTCTCGTGCGTGGTGTCCTTATAGTTTCGATCCCTACCCAAGTAAGTTTTGTGTTGGACAGGATTGTATCCCTGGGTTTTGTCAGGGTACTCTCACTTCCTCCCACATTTCATTCAACCAATTCTATCATCATTGACCTGCTTTAATCATTGGAGAAGTCTTCGTAACTTGAGCATTGCGGTGATGTCAGAAATCAGATTCGGTTCCAAGCATTTGGGTTGTGATATAAACCTTTGCTGTGGTTCAATCCAAGTGTTTTAATACGCGAGATAAAACCATATATACAGCTATAAATGTTGTTCTATCTTGCGAAACCAGGTGTTGATATTGAGCCAATTCGGAACCTCATTTGTAGCGCTTTTAGGCCAGAAACTGATTTCGGACATTACGCTGTCCTCAAACTACTAGGATATTTTCAGTGTTACCATCCGCGTCCAACAACCCCATGTGTAAAGGGGGAATAGAAATGACCCGCCTCTAAAACTTCGGGACCCAGTTTTTTGAGGTCCAAGGCTAGGGAACGATTTCTCATATCACAATTGTGCTCAACGGATCAAAACCTTTCAAATGCGGCCAACGCAGTCCAACAACTCCATGTTTAATAGGTGAAAAGAAGGGACCCGAGCCCATAACGTCAGGACCCCATTTCTCGAACTTCGTTGCCTGGGCCTGATTTCTGACATAACTACTTCACTCAGGGACAGTGCTAATGTCAGAAATCATTAACCTAACTTTGTGGCGAGTGGTTGTCCTCCCCGCTGGTCTAGTGTCTAGAACGTGACCCTTTGGTGCCCCAGAGTTTTTCAATGAATGCATTTTTTACTAATTATACTAATTTTTCTTATAAAAAGTGCATTCAATACGTTTGTTTATTTAATACGTAGTCACTGTTGAACAAAGTTCTCTTTTTATATCTGGCAATAAGATCCCCTCTCTTCTGTCTCTAAACTCAGTCATATTACACTTAATAAATTCCAAATTACGATTTTTATGAACAAAGAGAAGCTGGTACATAATAATAATAATAATAATAATAATAATAATAATAATAATAATAATAATAATAATAATACATCATAATAATAATGATATTTGTTCACCCTTCTTTAAAAGTTCTGTGGGCTTCTCTGAATCTGGATATGTTGGCTTATAGTGTATAATGCAAAAAGGCTTCAAACAGCAATCTGGCAAAAAGTGTTTGTGTAAAAGACACAAACGTCTTATCAAGTTGTTCTACAAACAACTGAACAGCTGACCTATTTTCTGTTTGCCTTTCAACACAATGTTACGATTTACAAGGCACAGACACAAGTAGAGAGCAACGTGATATTCGCCTAAGGCAGTTTCGTTGCTAAACTGAAAACTAGCACCCCGTCAATATATTGCATAGCTATCAATTAGTCACACTCACAGGTTCTTTCCAAACGTTTTGAATATCAGGTTAATCAAACTACGCTGTTGTAGGTAAGGGATGAGACTCTGAAAGACCGATAAACTTTGGAGCTCAGAGCCCTAGCTAAGAATTTCGTTGCCCGGGGCGAAGTAGAATTTGGCGTCCCCCGACACTCACCTTACCAAGACTTGACTTTACTTTCTGTGCTTTTATTTTTAACATATAAGAGAAACACCTTTTTGTTGTTACGCTACGCTGATTTTATTTTTTTTACCACTCCGCTTGGACAGACCACTGCAACAGCCAAAAGCGATCGTTATGTATTCTTTAACAAATAAGAGCCGCTCTAAAGAGGCTAATTTTAGACCTGTTGCTAAACTTGACAAAATTACCTTGTATACAAATCCATTTGGAGAATAATTATGAAAAAAAGCATGGAATCGATTCTCCTACGTCAGTGGGACCATGTTACACATGGAGTTGGTGTACGCGAGTGGTAGCGTTGGAAAGGTCCCAGTCTTTTGAGTGCAGTAGTGATGTCAGAAATCAGGGCCAGACTACTAAGCTCAAGGAATGGCGTCCTAACGTTATGGCTTTTGATCCCTTTTATTCACCTATTGAACATGAAGTTGGCGGTATTTGAAAGGTTTTGATCCGATGAGCACAATTGTGATGTCAGAAATATATCCCTAACCTTGAACCTCAAGAAACTGAGTCCCGAAGTTTTAGACGCTGGTTCTTTCTATTCCTCTTTTAAACATGGGGTTGTTGGACGCCGATGGTAACATTGAAAAGACCCTAGTCCTCTGAGAACAGCTTAATGTCCGAAATTGGTTCCTGGCCTCAAAGCGCCACAAATGAGCTTCCGAATTGGCTCAATATGAATACCTGGTTTCGCAAGGTAGAACAACATATATAGCTGTATGGATGGTTTTACCTTGCGTAATAAAATACTGAGATTGAACGACAGCAAAGGTTTACATCACAACCCAAATACTGTGAACCGAATCAGATTTCTGACATCATCGCAATGCTCAAGGGGCCAAGACTTCTCCAATGATTAAATCAAGTCAATGATGATAGAAGAATTGGTTGAATGAAATGTGGGAGGAAGCGAGAGCACACTGAGAAAACCCACGGATACGTTCTGTCCACCACAAACTTACCTGTCCGACCAGAGGAAGCGCTCTACCACTGAGCCACCGCGCCAAAGGATTAAACCAATGGTAATAGAGGAATTGCTCGAACGAAAAGGAGGAAGAAGCAGGAGTACCCTGATAAAACCCACGGATATGATCTTGTCGACCACAAATTTACTTGGCCCACCAGAGGAAACGCTCTACCACTGAGACACTGCGACCAATGGTTGAAGCAAGTCAATAATAATAGAAGAATTGGTGGAATGAAATGTGGGAGGAAGCGGGAGTACTCTGACAAACTCACGGATACGATGTTGTCCACAAAAAAATTATCAGGCAGAGGATCGAAACAGTAAGGACCCCACGTACCAGACTAAGCGTTCTACCTTTGAGCCACCGTGAAGACAAACGGATAAAGAAGTTGTCAAAAAAATGAAGGCACAGATTATTGCTAACCATTCGCATTAAAATTGAAAACATTGCGTATTAGCATAAGCTATGGTTTGTTTCATAGTTACTACGGATAAAATAGTAAAATAAATAAATTGATTCGATTAGACAAATATATTATAATATTCCAGAGCAACAGAAATTTTAAGTAATACAAGATTACGAGGATCAATAGTATATTAGTCATAGTATATGAACTAATGTATATTAGTTCAATAGTATATTTGTGTGTTGTTGCTAAGTGTTAATGCAAGCAACATGATAATGTCTTAACGTTTGAAAACCCTCCCTTGTCAATTTTAAACTTACTGCCTGTTTTATTATTTTATATTATATCTTGTTTTGCAGTATTCTTACCCTTTAGTACTTCATTTTCGACGTTATAAAAATATTAAATTCGATGGTACGAATAGTTGAGTTAAGTTTATTTTGTGTTTAACGTCCCTTTCTGCAGCGAGGCTATATAAGATGGGACCTACTGATTAAAATGGAATCCGAATCACATGAGCTACCGCCAGGAACCCGGGTCTCCCACCTGGTATGAATAATATATATTGTTTCGGTGTTTCTTGTAGGCATATAATATTGTTCTCCCGCTGGTCTTGTAGCTAGCATGTCCCTCTTTGGTCACATAGTCTCATGGAATCATTAATAAAATCTGAACTATTATAGTGGTTCGGATTCCACCTTAAAGTATAAGTCTCCGTCTCATACAGCCTCGGTGCTCAAAAGAAACACTTACCTTCATCGAACAAACAGATATAACCCTAGTTTTGTCTCGCCATTCCATTTCAAAATGAAATGAAATCTTACAGTTTAACGTCCCATGATTATGCCTGTTAGGTTAAGGGAGGCGATGATTAAGGGAAGTGAATGACGATGAAGAATTAGCGGAATGAGAATGTGGAAAGAAATGGGAGTACTCCGAGAAAACCCACTGAAACAATGTTGTCCACCACAAACTTACTCTTCCGGAGATTGAAACAATGCGCAGACGGGTGATCAATGAGAGTGAATGATTATGAAATAATTGGTGGAAAGGAAATGTGGAAAGAAACTGGAGGACCCAAGAAAGTCAACGGCATTAATCCATGTGTTTCATTTGCTACAACGTTAACTGGTGTTTAAAGCAGTTGCTCTAATAGCAGTGCTCACATTTACTCACTAAACTCGCATTATACACATTTTACACACAATATCTTTGGTTGTTTGTTAGTGTCTTCGTTTGTTACAGTTACTCGTTTTCCAAATACCCAATTGGTTTGGGTTCTCATTTGTACGCATCCAGTCATGGACGAGATATTGCATTCTTATGCCTCTATAAATATAAATTTTATATAAATAGAGATATAAATAAAATGCAAAATTTCAAACTATCCGAATTTACACAATAAAATTGAATTTGGTTTGGTTGGTAGAAAAATGTACAAAATAGAACAAAGTTCTAAGCTAGTTAATATTTAAATTTAAAAATGTTACGCTGTAACTAACTGGGTTCATATTTAAGCAACATCCAACTAGGGGATATTAGGGAACATAACTCGCATATTGGTTCGTAGTCACTGTTTTTTAATAACCACTTACAAAATAGCTTACTGTATACGTTACACCAAATCCAAAAGGTCATCATTTTCAATATCCTCATATCAAATATAAAAGCAGAAATTTTATATATTGTACTGTTTTTCAGGATTTAAAAGACGAGGACACATTGTCTTTTAAATTGGTTATATAATTTTTTGTAAATGCCCTAGGTAAAAATAATTATGATATTCGTAATCAACATGTTCGAAACAAGTGTCCTAAAAAACTATGTCTCTGCTTCTGGGTTAAAAAGCAGTCCATGTAGCGTTTGGTAATATAGGTTTAAAAAAGCCACAATCTTTTATAATCTCGGCTTCGTTAATTAGGGTTTGTGAAGAGTACCATAAAAGAGAACGAGTTCATCTTTATATGCTAAATAGGGTTTACAGGTTACGGTGTTGGAATTTGTGTTCATACTCTATACTCTCACCTTAGAATTTCTATTATATGCTATAACATTATGTAATATCTGGTGCGTTAAATAGGGAGTGTAAAAAGAGAACGAGTACACCTCCATTATTCTCTGTTATCTTAGTAGCCTTTCTTGTGTACATAAAGGCTGAAAAGGTGGTTATACTCTTTTATCAGTCCTGCTATGTTATCTAGGAGAGTTATGAAAATATGCCATATCCTTATGGAATATGTGTTCATAGCCTTATGTAATTTATGCTACGTAATTAAAGGTTAAAAGGTGTTATACTCTTTATCAACTCTTTGGTATGTTGAATAGGATTTTCGAAAAAATATGTGTTCGTAGTCTGTGTGTAATTTCTGATTGGAATATGTATTCATAGTCTGAAATAATTTTGCTATATTAAAATAGGAGTTGAAAAAATTACTATAAAAGGGAAAGGAATACACTCGCAAAAAGGAGTCATAAAAGAGAACGAGTTATATGTGGATACTCAGTTTTCCATAGCATGGCGATACGAGTGACACGCTCTTTGCTTTGTGTTCGTAATGTTATATTCGGGCTAGAAAGAAGGTCGTAAAAGAGAACGAGTACACCACCAAAAAGTGTCATAGAAAAGATCGATTTCGCCCCCAAAAGGGGTCGTAAAACAGAACAAATATACCTCTGTACAATACAACGAATTTAACGACTCGTCCGGAGGTCTTTTGGCATCACGTAGCAGGCGGCACCGAGCACTTAAGTCCTCTACATCAGTCGGGGCTGGCGAAATGAGTGTATGTCAAAATGGCGTATAATCCTCATTTTTCTACTACTGTTTTCCATTTTAACCCAATTTTAGCAATAAAAGGAAAACAAGTTCTCTAAGAACGTGAGTGGGCATTAGTGCAATTTTTCTAGCACGGGTAACGCAGGGCTAATTTCCGGTAGTTTACAAAGAGGTCAGGTCCATTCTGAAATGAAAAATATTAGAAGCGAAACTTATTTCCGTTTCGAAGGTTGTAATGAGTATGACAAGTTTATCAATTATTTTAAATGGTTGATTCTAATAAAAAAGGAAGTAAACTGACACGAAGTAACTGAATGGATTTAATTCCTCTGATCACAGTTTGTATCAATATTAATCACCCTCTATTGAAAACCAAGTGACAATTTTTCATGCGCAAATTGTAATAACAAAATAAATATGTTACAGTAATCACTAATATTAATGTTTTCGTTTCTACAATGTCGATTCTGTTATTTCCCAATCACAAGAAAGTTTGATAGGTTCAAGACGCTTAACGATGTACTATATAACAATATGGATATTCCTCTTTTGACTTTCATGTTGAAATTTGGCCAAAAGATTTGTGGGAAGAAGGGCCTGTACGGAAAGAGCCGTGTTGTAATTTCAAAATTCTTGTTCAAATTCCTTATTTACTGCATTTGAAAGATATTTTACTTTTGATTGCATTTCATGCAGAGCGTTATCAACTTGTATGTATAGTTTTTAGTAGAATCAAGGGGAAGAAGAATGTAATGGTTATCGGGTTGTATTTTGTTGACTAAGTGATCAATACCTCACTAATTTTCCTCTGGGTTGTCACGTCATTGTTGAAAGTACTCTTCGAATTAGTGTTACAACATCATGACAACAAATGGCATATAAAGGCCAATTCTAGTTTGGTTTTGCCTGATTGTATGTAGACAAGTCCAAATATTTTTGTTACAATAGCAAATTAAATAACCTCTTATACTTTATTGTAGATCTTACCACTTGGTACTTATGTTCAAATGTATCTTGAAATTATTGCAATAACCCGATGTGATGCCAGTTACAGAGGCTGCAGGAGGGTTTGAAGCTCGGGTATTGATAAAAAAATATAAGCTAGTATGAATAACGTATGGTAGCCTATTTTCAGTTTAATATGTTTCCAGTATACTCCTGCATTTGTTGTCAGGAATAGTAGAGGCTTGAATAGATGAAGGTATAACTAAAATGCCTATAGACAATAAAACGACGAGGGAGAAATGATTCGACAATTTTCTGAAAGGTAGCAGTGATTCGACATCATCCTTTAGGTCTTCATTAAAAAAAAAAAAATACGTTGTTAACT
Organism: Thermobia domestica; assembly: GCF_964235325.1. Lineage (NCBI taxonomy): Eukaryota > Metazoa > Arthropoda > Insecta > Zygentoma > Lepismatidae > Thermobia > Thermobia domestica. The sequence goes on from NW_027656135.1 coordinate 77,642, forward strand.
AAATAAGAAATTCTACAGTGCCTTAGAGTGTGAGACGGCTTTCCTAAGGGAAAGAGCTCAAATAAAATGGATACTAATTTGCGTTTTAGTTTTTTTTAAAGTAACTATGTATCACACAGGATATTGTGGTACTACTCAGAAGTTGCTGAAGACCAGTTTCAAACAAGGAGGATGTTTACAGGTATTCTAAGGTGTGCTTCCGTTTTGCTAATCCGTCAGAATAAGAAAACAAACTTCCGCAAGTATCACAATCCTGAAATGGTTGTTGGGTTTATGGAGGTATATTCAGACTGTTTTCGTGTACACATGTTCTAAGAGGTGTGTATTCACTTCTGTAGTGACTGCCGAGTCTGTGGCTTTCCGAGTTCGAAAAGTAGTACTGGTCAATGTTCTGACGCTCTTTCAGACAAATTCCGAATTATTTGCAGTTGCTCTAGTGAATGTGGTTCATACTTCCCGTTCATACACACGTCAACCTGAATACTGTAGCTCGTGAAACGTTACAAAGCGTTGTAGTTTTGGATACGGATGCAACTGTTGGACGCGCTCCTACGATCTGCCCTGTTTTGATGTCAAATATTTCCCCCTCTTATAGCGCCCTACAGACATAATTTAACAATTTGACATTCATAGAAAACATTATTCTACTGGAGAGAGTACCAAGCCAAGCACACGTGACTTATTGCAAAAAATACGATATAAACTATTGGAGGCTCTGGCGAGCCCCGCGAAAATCCTATTCTATTTGAGCAAGTGTTTCAGTTTCAATATCCTCAACATTTAGGTGTTTAATTTTCTCTTCAATTTCCTTATGGATGCCTTCCTTTTTAAATTAATCGAAAAGGATGATGTGTACAGGATGTGGAACTAGGTTGTTGGAGTTCTTGCTTCCTATAACTCTGAAGAAAGAATGCTTTTTACTTACATTCTTTATTAATTTCTTCCTTTCTTGTGTATTTTTCATTGATTTATCTTTACTTAGTTTTAAATTATACTTTGTTGGGCATAACTTTATTTTAGTGTATCGTAATACATAAGAATATATGAATACAAAATTCTTTCATCTTTTGTCCTCGTGCTCGGGTCTATAGACTATTCTGGTTAGCTGGAAGGTGTATAACCGGGAAGAGTTACGCGTGAGAAGAAATTAAGAATGCTGTTTGTTCCCAGAAACTGATTGAATGATTCTTTATGATTGCTGGTGCATTGACAACTATATTCCTAAGGTGAGAGAAGATTATATTTTTATGAATTACATTTTTGAGTCAGTAGCAAGTAACTCTTTCGTCATTGAGACGTAGTTTCGTCATTATCATTACAATGTACTATTACAATCTCTGTTAGTGGGTAGCTAATTACAACATAGGATAATGAGGACGGAGTTACCTACCTGGGGCGGAAATTGAGGTAACTGCTCTCCAGTTGAGACATTCGATAGAATTCCAGGTAGAAGGGGACCGTGAAAGAATCTGCAACCTACTTTTCGAAAATCGTTGGGAAAAGTTGTGGTCCACACTGTAATAGATACATCTACGTTCTTAAATTTCTCAAGTTATTCTGTACCCATGAAAATAACTGTAAATACTGAGAAGTTTTAATTTGGGATATTCTATTATTCATAAACTTCAATATATGTGACGGGTCACAAAGTGACCGATAGTCGAAATAACGTGTCGTCAATCACTATAATAAAATAAACTCGAAATCCTAAACCATTTGTGACATACATATGTTTCATCCAGTGTGTAGTTCTGTTAGCGAATAAGCATAAACAACTTTTAAAAAGAAGAACGCTTTCCATTTTATAGTATAGCAGAACAAAATAGCAACGCAATGAATAATGGTACAATGGCATCTCGTCGATTAATTTCCAACCCAAAAATAATATTTGATAGTCAGAATTTCATCAACTAAGCACTGACAACATAGTATGCAAATTCTTTTAGCTAATTAAACTAAACACTTTTAAAAAGAATAGAACTATCCTAATAATGCATGATATACGTAGAAGAAATCAAAAACACGCCTGCTATGACAGCTTTATTCCTTTTAGCTCTATTCTATCTAGCTTTATTAATTCTTATTTTTGTGGTGTATGGTGTCCGCCATTGGTTTTCTGGCAATCTTGGGAACTCTTCGTTGCTGTTAGTAAATCTTTAATTTGATATTTCGTTTGATGTGGAATTATTTCAGTGCTGAAGGCTTAACATAGATTGATCCATTAACGGAGTGCTCTACATATAGGTCTTAGCCCAACATTGAGCACGCAGGTGACACTCACTTCCGAACCTGAAATAGAATAATGTGTTCGTATTCTTTTCGTTCACTACGGCAATTGATGCAAATTTCTTACAGATTAGTCTGAGAGACAGTACTTCTCCGTTTACTGAGTTACTATCTAACAATTAGTAGTTTTGACTGCATCTTTTGCGGTTGACATAATCGAACTCTATGTCTTTTATAATTATGAATATGCACGAGTTTTTACATATCGCTGCAGCATGACTTAAACATCTTCCGAGTCATCATACCCTGTTTCAATCACATAGCTAAGCATTAGCGACTAAACCTCTTCATAGATGTTGAAATTTAACTTTATCACAAATATTGTGAACACGGCTCCTTTGGCTGTTCCGTTCCACTGTTCAAATCTTAACAAATATCTGACAGCTTGCCAATGCTTAAAGACGCTTTCCACAGGTTTCAATTGGCTTCTTCGAACTTTGGGAAGGACTAAAACTCTTCATGGTGAAGTACGTAGAAGTCGAGCACAGTTCCATGTAAATAGTGAACTAAGAAATGGTATTACATACCTCACTTCACTTGTACAGCTTGAGGGCGAGTTTGAAGGTCTGAACAAAATCATTTAGAAAGTCTTCCGGAGTTGCATGCTGACTCTTTATTTTAGTGTTTGAAACTTTCGGTGCTATTTTCATAGTGTTGCCAGTGGCCATTTTTCAAATAGGTATGCTGGACAATACAAGCAACATTTTACGTGCTACATTTCTTTTAACTTACGTGAATACCAAGGACTATATAAATTTGAAGCTACCAACGGATATTAGTTCGAGTGATGTAGGATAAATATTTACTTATAACAGAACTTATAGTTCCAGCTAAAAGAAATCATGATTATTATCTGTATCAGTAGGAGTAGATACCAAAAAATGTATTTCGTTTGACTTGCAGGTATTTCCACGTCACTTCATCCAGCGAAAAACCGAAATATCACCCACAGACTCATATTTTAGTGATATTTGGTACACTTCATCTACAACCACCAAAATTAATTTGAGCAAAATTTCAGGGTTCTCGCTTAACCCGTTCGAATGTTATAGTCCATCAAAATTTCGACATGGTGGACAAAACATTCTACTAGTTTGGCAATGGTGCATCTAGGTTTAAAATTGCTCTAGTAATATGTTTTATATGTATCCTTTGAGGTAACAGACACATCCATTCTGTTACAGAATTATCTGTATATTTCACATCTGTCGTCAGATTTGACATTACATCAACTTAAAGTGCACTTTTATACAAAAACTAGTAAAAAGTATAGTTCCTAACGAGCCTCAAGTAGAACAAAACATGACTCTCTTTCATAAAGTGCCAAATTCATAGAAATAACTCCAAGATATTCTCAAAAAAGATTAAATTTCCTATAAAATGAAGTGAAAATCGTGTTGCGTATTTCAGCAAGCAGTGCACTACATTAAAAATGCAAAATGAATTAAGAATTGTCAAAGTTTCCCTCCAGGCTCTTTTAGTTGAAACGGGTCTTACTATGTGACATTAATTAGAAGTACCCTGGGTAAACAAAGAGTGAGGTACAAGAAAGGAGAGAATTTGGATGGGAAAATTTTAGTACTTTCATTTACCGAATAGCACATTTTGAATTACCGAATAGCACAAGTGGCTGCATAATCTGCAATATTGTGATTTGTAATTGCTAATATTTATAAGTTAATTAATTAATTAATGTACAAAGTAATTAATTAGTTATTAATTTCTGTTCTATTTTTTGGATTGAAATGGAAGATGAATGTTTATCTGAAGGTACTGAAAGAGATCTACCTCCTTGCAGCATAGGTTGTGCACATCCGAGACCAAACGTGTATGGTTCCACGAAGGAAATTCTTTCAGTTAATAATGAAAAATTTGCAGAGAGTGAAATTGAACTTATTTTGTGGAGATCTAAATTACAAGGCACCAATGAGAATTTGACTACTTGCTTTCATCATAAACAGTGGTATTTGCATCACTATGGGCTAGCTCACAAGAAATGTAATAATTTCACAAGGCATAAGAAAATAGTGCGATGTGATTCGCGTAGAGTGACGCTAAAACCGTCAAGAAACATCTGAACATTATCGTTATCCCAGTTCAGAAAATGGGTGAACTGTCGCAAAAGAGTGGAAAAGGAAATTTCCACTGTCAAAAAGGAAAATCATCTTCAGACACCAAAGAGTCAGCATCTCCAAACAAAAGTTAAGACAGTGAATTCAAATTTGATCTGGGTACAATAGAAGCTGCAGTGCAAGGAGAAAAAGCTAAGCTTAATGCAAGTTTAATACATTTAGGTCTTTCATATTTAAGGGCGGAAACAATCAAAGTGATGTACGAACCAGCAAAGTTAGCAATGAAACGCTGTTTACCGTTTGATGATACACGACACTTGTTATCGGACACCAGTGATTCGGTCTTAAAAGCCAGTGCAAATGAAGTAAAAGAAAAAGCAGCAGACCCCGGATCGCCTAATTCTGTTAATGAAGCAGAAGATAGCAATTGCAAATAGACGTAAAAACTTCAAATTCTCACTATTGCTTCAGAGTCATGGTCCTATGAAAATATCTGATGATCTTAATGTTAGTGAATACATGCTTAGGCAGGTTATGACATTAAGTGAAAGCTAAGATATATGCTCCTTACCAGAACACAGAATATGGAAAAGACTTGCTGAAGAAACTGTAAATTTAGTTTAAAATGTTTAACAACATGACGAATTTAGCCGGATACGTCCTCGAAGAAAAGATTTTGTGAGTGTTAAAAGAAACCTCCACGTGCAGAAACGACTAATATTGCGCAATCTAAGTGAGCTTTAAGCTGCTTTCAAAGGAAAACATCCTGACATTAAAAACGGACTTTCAAACGTCTGGTTATTAAGACCTAAATGGCGTGTTGTTGCAGGTTTAACATGTACACACAGTGTCTGTATGTGTGTACTACTCATCAAAATGTAGATTTATTGTTGCATGCCATTAATTTGAATAGAAAACCTTGATCATGCAATTCACTGATGGTGTGTGATAAATGTAATAGAAATGGTGTCTTAGGAGAGGATGTGAAATGTCCCCATGATATCAGTAAAATAACAGAATTTCTCCAAAACAAAATCAAGGTGTACTGGGTTGACGAGCAGGTGAGCTTTGCAGTGTGGGTCAGTGTTGGTCACAGTCAGTTAGTAGAAAGAACACTACCAACTCCAGAATTCATTGACCACTCTGTTTAGAAGCTCTAAGGATTTAATGCCCCATTCTTTCGTTGTCAAGAGGCAGGCAACTTAACTAGAGAAAGGTATACAAAATCTCTCTCATGATGAAGCCATGATATTGATGTACTTTCCAGAGAATTTTTGTTTTATATTTCAGAATGAGATAAGGACGATTTGAGTCATGTGTCAAGTAACGTACACCCTGTTGCATTTAATTTGATTGAAACTAACCGTTTTACTGAGATATCTCTATATTTTTTATCTGATGTCTACAGTATGACGTGCCTTTTGTTTATAAAGTCCAATTTGAAGCCATGTCATTCTTAAATAATAAATATCCACATAATAAAAAGGTCGAACATGTAACAGGTGGGTGTGCTGCACAGTATAAAAAATGTAAGAGCTTGTTAAAGCTATGCCATAATCTCCAAAACTTTGGTATATCTGCTTCTTGGTCTTTCTTTGACACCTGTCATGGCAAACAACCTTGTGATGGGATTGGTGGCAGTGTGAAACGGTGTGTTACAAAGGTAAATCTGCATAGGCCATTTAGAAACCAGATAACAAACCCAAAACAAATGAATGACCTTTCGAAACGTCAGTTGTCGAAAATTGCATATTTTATCTAACTAAATCTGAGATTGACAGTGTAAGAAGCGTGTTAGCATATCGTATCCAGATTTCTCGGACTGTAGTAAGCACAATAATTTTTCATAAGTTTGAACCACTGCCAAATGCAGTTATAACAGCAAGACGATTGAGTCCAGATTTAGAATTTAACTTTGCACCAGAATATAATCAGTTGGAAAAGTTTGCTTTATAGTATGAATCTATAATAATAAGTGGTATATCGGATTAATAGTAGAAGTAGATGCTGACAATGCGGATGTAAATATAAAATTCATGCATCCAGCTGGGCCTGCAGCCACCAAGTAGAACGGACACATGTTGCGTCCCAGTACAGCACATTTTATTTGTTATTGAAACTCCATCTACTCGTACTGGAAGGAAATACCAACTGAGTAATAAATGTACATTATTAATTCAACATAAATGGAAAACTATTGCCAAAAAATGAAATGTATAGGCCTATGTGTGTGTGAATGCTAAGAAATATTACAATTACCTGTGCATTGTGGAAAACTGTATTTTCATTTCTCGTTTAGCACTAACCCAAATACTAAAAACGATTTTCACTTCATTTTATAAGAAACTTCATCCTCTTTCTGAATATCCAGGAACTGTTTCTGTGAATTTGGTACCCTTTGAAATAGAGCCATTTTTGTACTTCTAGTTGATAATCGTTCTTCAAGCATACTTTTGCAAGTTGTTTTGTACAAAAGTATACTTTAGGTTGATGCTATGTCAAATTAGCAAAGAATTCTGTATCACAATGGGTGTATCTGTTGCCTCAAAGGATTTATATCAGCATTCCACTAGAGTAATTTTAAACCTAGATACACCATTTGCGGCTGCCACGGGTAGAAAGTTTTGCCTACCATGTCCAAATTTTGGTGGACCATAACATGAGAAGGGGTTGAACGGGAACTCTGTAATTTTCAACAACTTAATTTTGGTGGTTGTACACCAAGTGTATCACATTTAATGAAATTTCCATATCTGTTGGTGATATGGCCTGAATGAACTGACGTAGAATGATGAATGCAGTAAAAACTCCATAGGGCTAAACTGTAATTTTCGAACATTAGATTGGATGTTTTTGTATTGTACGGATATAGAGTTGAACTGTTTCTAGTGACCTCATCGATAATACTTATTGTTGGACTATAATTTAGACTTAATTGCTATTATGACCAGAATTTCAGCTCGAGCATTTTACAGTGTTTGGGATATTGTACAAATTCCTACGCTAGAGATAACCATTGCGTATATTGTTTTGTATAAGATTAATCGACTTGTCAGGCACATCCATCTAATATTGTTGTATTTTTAGAGAACAATTCATTACGTAGGCACAATGTAACTCTCCGTAGTGCTTTATACTTTTATAATATGAGCAGGCTCTGACGCGTCATCATTTAGTTTTTGTTGCAATACGAGATGAGGTATAAATCGCGTGACCAGGAAATGCCACTTATGATGTGTTAAAATTGTGCAGCCTTTCATGTACTGTTCACATGTGCGTGTTGGAATTTGTGAAAGAGGTATAATGTGTGTACGCATTTATTATTCATGAAAGGATTGGCTTTTATTTCGCAGATACTTACTGCATTGGCATTTTGTATTAAACAGTACGTTACGCCAGTTACGCCAGAGTATTTGTAAATTATCCCTTGTAGATCTTAGCATCGTCTATGATCAGAAAAATTCTCAATGATTATGAACAAGATTCGCTCATAAAGATTTCTGCGGTTGGCCAGGCTCTCCAGTTTATGTTGTAAATTAAGACATGTATGGTAAATTTGCGGCCAGTTTGCATTCACAATTTGTGATATGTTACCCCATTATCTACTGACTGGCCTATATGTAATGTTTAGTCTTAACATGCTGTAGTATTGTATTGCTAGAGATCACCCCATCGCGGATTTTCACTATCATAAGTCTTTTGCCCTCTCCGAAAGCAGCAGTTCGGAATTACTCTGTTTACTACAATAGATTAACTCTGCTTCACGTGTTGTTCAGTGGAAATAAAACTCCGATATAATGAAGTTAGAAACAAGTGCAAGTTATAAAACCCTGGCATGTGCATCAGCATTGGAATGACAATCAAAATACTTTCACTTCGTTCAGAGATACGAAAATGACAAAATATATTCCTTTCCCAGAACATGCCATCACAGGCTACTAATATATTATTTTCAGGTAGATAGTATACAACATAATTGAAAAGGGAAAAGAAAAAAGAAAAACAAACAAACAAAAGAGGGGGAAACCCCGTATAGTGCAAATGAGATGCATGGAGTAAGTCGTGAGTGGGAACCCTTCACCCCTGGTGGGCTGATATTCATGAAGTTATCAGCTTATATCTAATTTAATAGGAATATATAATCCATGTCTTACTTTTGAGCATAAAAGGTTCAATGAAAATAAGAAGACTTTTATATCGGACTTCCGAAGAAAAATAAAATAAAATAAATACATGACCGTGTTTATTATATATATAGAATTCCCAGTTACGACCCCCTTTTCAGTTTTATTAAAATTAGAAGAAGAAGTAAAGAAGAGAAGAGAAAGATGGTATAGGAAGAAGAAAAGAAAGAAAAAGGAAAGTAAGGATATGAGGAAATAGGGAAACTGTTACTGGATATTTTTGAGAAATATGGTAAAGGAAAGAGGATAATTATCGAATTGGGATTATTTCCAATACCTATTGGGTGAGTATTTGGTATTAAGGTGATCAAAGGTAGACACATGTTAACCCATACCCCCCTGACCCAGATCCATTTAACCCTAACTACAGAATTATCCCAAATATAGCTCTGAGATAGATGAGAAAGTTTAATTTAACAGTTTATTCAATATTTCCGAACGTTCTTGACTAGTATCCAGTAATTAAAGTATAAATGATGAAGTTAACGGCATGTTATAACTGACCGAAGCCAAAAAAAATCAAAGTAGCCCGCATGCTTGTTGAAGATTTTGACTTTCAAAGTTATCTTAAGATGATCGTTCATTCAGGCTATTTCTGTCCCTTTTTGCTTCGTTTGTAGAGCCAACTTAATTGAGTTAGTATTGACTTTTCAAGACTTTGATTGTCAACTACCATTAATTACAGTAAGTCACACATATATTTCAAAAGAATTGGTGCACTTAATACTAAACCTAAATTTCACTCACACTCACATTTATACAGGCAATGTATACTTCAGGTTGCATTTAGTTGAATTAAACTAACCTAACTACATTTCTATAGACATTTATTACATTCCAAAAAACTTAGTTTGACATAACAGATACATGAAGAATTGGATTACGTTAAAATAAAAAAATCGACAAAACAGAAAAGGGAGAGAAAAAACAAAGATTAACATTGACCATATTTAAAATTCAGTAAGAACTAATACATATCAATGTGAAAGAAGAAAGAAACAAAACAAAAAAAAGAATTGGTTAATCATTTGAAAAAAAACTTTGGTAGCATATGTATGGAGTCTCTATCCCAAGAGGGGAAATTTCGACAATTTTATGAGTCCTTTTCTCACGTCGATAATAACTCCTTTATCAACTCTCTTTATGCACTATGATTGTCGTCCATGAGAGTAGTTAGTCGTTTGTCTTAACCACAGACAAAAATAGTTGCTTCACATTATATATATTTTTCATTTCGTCAATTGACGCACTTGGTATAAAAATTCAAAATTTATCAAGATTTAAAATATCGAATCCAGTCCCAAACATTGGTAACATATTTCCATTCTACTATACGATATCTCAATGGAGCTAGATTTCTGGACCTATCCTAGGTCTTGTACTTACACTACGAAATTATTAATCAAATTTCAGTTCAATTTAAGATCACTAAATTTCATTCCTGGTCTAGATCGTGGAATCAAGAGATTCGAGTCACTGAACTGGCGAGTGACAAATAGTTATGTTTCCGATCGTAGGGGAAGGATTTGGGGCGCACTGTTTCATAATTCACTGATTTCATTATGGTTTCACAAAAATAACTTTAGATACTGATTAGGGTTATTTTTACGACCTGTTACTTGTTCTATTTACATGCAACATTTAACATAGTATTAAAATTTAATAGTTACGAACATTAATAACAAATCAGTAAGGTGTTATTTATTACAAACTACGCGGTACTCTACAATCACTAAAACAACCAGGGTAAATACCAAGCCCTTTACACACATATTTGCTCATAAATATATATGTTCATATTACTCAATATAATAAATTTTATTCTAATATCAATCTTAGTATTTCGTCGACACTTAATTTTCTACATAACCGATAAGTATTCACATTTTCTTGGCTCAAAACAAACAAAAAAAAACCCTGACTAACAAAAATTCTTTTCTTTTAATAAGGTTGCAACATTGAAGTATATATATATATATATATATATATATATGTATATATATATATATATATATATATATATATATATATATATATATATATATATATATAAACCCGATAATCAATAATAATTCAATTTACTGAGATCCGCGTATAGATAATGGTTGATATTATTTAATAAGTTGACACAAGAAGTGGAAATACAACAAACAGAACAGGCACGTAACTTTTCAAACTATGTAAGCATACATATATAAATGTATATACAGAGAAAGAAAAAAATCAAGATTATTTGAAATTAGTGGGCCCAAACTACTAATATATACACCCCATGTAACCAATCAATAGAGAGAAACCAAAAGTCAGTAATTAATGGGTAATAGTTTGAACGATCAATGAACAATAATCAAGGTTCTGGGAATGTGAAATCGTAGTGTACCCTCTCGAGTCCCTCCCATGGTGGGTTGAGTATCTCTCGATGTCTCAGTTAGTACATACGATCGAAGTAAGTGATATGAACATTGTATGCTTTCATGAGTTTCAGAACCGGGGGGAAGGTTGAAATTAAAAGAAACTTTAGAGAAAGAGTAGAAGAAAGAATAGGTAAAAAAGAGAGGAGACAGAACACTACAACTACGAGAGACAAGTGGTCGAATTTATGTATATAACATACTATAACCAAATATTCTCTTTTATGGCAAAAGGGGTTCGGCTTACCAAATAAATAACCGAAAAACAAATATCTTCAACAACGAGACGAGTTTGTGCCCTCAATGGGATTTCGGAAAAACAAAGGCTTTAGGGAAATCCCACCACTCACCGTATCCAGTCAACGCCATTGAAGAACCCAGCCATACTGGAAGCTTAATGTAGATTCTTAATTTTGGGAATTTCAAAAAAATCATCCGACCTCTCAGAAAACTAAGAAAGTCCAGAATAGTAATGAAACTAGAGTAAATAATAGCTAAGAAATCCCTAACTAGTAATTTGCCAAAATAAAACAATAAATAAACTGAATTTTGGATCGGTGATTTTAGTGACAAAACATCACTGACGGCTACCCTGCGCAGACATGCCAAGGTCTGGGAGGTCATTAATTTCCATCATCTAATTAAACTAAGAAAAGAAACGAAAATACTTAAGAGGGTCAGGGGTCGATATCCGGGTACGCAATGGACTTAGATATTAATTTAGTAGCGGTTGATTTAATTGGATAGCCCAATCCGATCCATTGGGTATATGAACACTGTACGGTAAATAATGTAAGCAGCGTAGAAAAAAATTTCGGAGAGTCGATGAATGTTGAAGGTACAAATGACCAAACCTGTACTTTCCGATGATCACAGGAAAAAGCAATTATTTTTCTTAATTATCATTTCCGTAAACCTTCAAAGGTAATTCCTACATGATGCTACCCTATCTGATGAAATTCATAAGAACCGGAGCTGTTAATATAAGATACTTAAATGTGAGGTAACATATAATTCCCAATTACACATTATTACCCAATAGCAAACTCGGTTGGATGAATGTATCAGTGTAGAAGTCAAAACGCGAGAGATTTTCAGTAAACATATTCATATCCTCATTATATAATATACACTGGGCCTATTCATTTAAGTACAGGTGTCTTATCATCTCATTCATTTTTTATCATAATCATATTATTACTATATCATTACATTTATTCATTATTTACTCATTTCCACGCGAAGTAATATTTTACAGACACCCTATTACATACATTTACACGCAGGCCATACATATATTACATTATGCACTAATAAATCTATAATTATCACAATCCGTCACGCTTAAACTACTACACGATAACATTCATCGAACCACGGATTCTTTGTGTCGAAGCACCCAATTATATTTACTTCGCAGTTTTATAAAAAAATCCATATGTGTATTCACTGAAAGTTAAATTGTCAACGATTATTTTATATCTGATTTACTGATAGAACTAAAGCAACAATGGAATGTCTCTACAGCAACGGGAAAAGAGAATTTAATATTGCATTTTGAAACACAGTAACATCATGTAGGCTTACTTCTATTAAGAAAATAGGCATTCTTGATTTCAGTGGATATTTCGGTTTCTAATTGAGGTAACTAGCTGTAATTTTCAATACTACAAGATTTCATGCTATGTCATCGGAACGTACACTCATATGAACCGAAAACCATGTCCACGGAATGTAATTTAAGAATAAGGTGCCAAAATCAAATAACCTAGATCACTAACTCATGCAATGTCACGTAATGTCAACAAACAATTGATGACCGAAAAGGGACACGGTGGCGCTGTAGTAGAGAAATAATTTACTGTGTACTAAAATATACCCTTACACTTATTAATAAGAACTCTAATATTTACTCTTGTTTAGTATACTTCGAGTTAGACAAATAGTACTAAATTAACGCATGTTAAACAAACTGTCCTCGCGGTAAAATCACGCATTCACACAAAACTACTTACTACATACACCACTATAAATACTACACATAAATACTAACTAAACAAGCACCATTTATTATAGGCATATTAAAGACAAGTACCTTCAAACACATTACTCATTGTCGGTATATAAAGTTGGCTCTATTGAACTTTAGGGTACAAAATGAGAAGGTTAACCCTAGGTCCAATTGACCTGACCAATTATTTAACCGCTTAACTTAAAACCACGAATTATTACGTTATTTTTGTTTTGTTCTAAAATTATGAACACGAATATATTCGTGCAAAGAAAAAAGATCTAAATATTAGTTTAAACGACGAATCCTTACGTTCGCCATACGCAGCTGAGTGTATTTGTGTTCGCTAGATGTCGGTAAGATTCATTTAACTATTTTTGGCTAATATTTTGCATTGCAGGCCAATGCTTACTGACGAAATGACTAAATTGAAATAGCATATTTACATTGTACCGAGAATTCATTTGTTTGTTATTTCTCTTTGAAATAATGGTATCTTTTGCAAAACAGAATACAATATTTCGTGGTAGATTGATTGGAATATTGACTTATATTGAGCTCATTTTTTTCCACTGAAAATCGACGCGTTCTGCCTCCACACGAATGCGTCGTACTCCACAGAACTACCAAAATCAACAAGACCTCTCAAAGTGGTAATCAGGAAGTTGCCTATCGACACATCACCTGACGATATACATAAAGCCTTAGAAACATTCAGATACACCCCCGCTGCGGTCTCTCAACTCAGAGGCCGACCAGACGAGAAGGGAGTCAGACCACTCTTTCCACTGTTCTTGGTCTCTCTCCCAAAAACAACCACCAACTCAGAGATATATAAAGTACGCTTCCTACTGCACTTCAGAGTAGAGATAGAACCATACAAAGGCACAGACATGCTGCAGTGCTTCAGGTGCCAAAGGACAGGACATTCCCAGCTGACGTGCAATGCCACTTTACGCTGCGTCAAGTGTGCTGGGCCCCACCACAACCGAGAATGCCCAAAAAAAATCAAGGGACACACCAGCCAAGTGTGCAAATTGCCAGGGAGCCCACCCTGCAAAATACCAGGACTGCGACAACCTGAAGAAAGCAAAAATGAAGAGGGGTAACCAACGATTCCCCACACCCCAACCGCCAACAGATGATCAGAAAAACACGTCTGAGACAGCAGGCATCCAACAGAAGACAACAAAACCTAGTACGTCCAAGACAAGACAGTGAGCAGTCGATCACGCCAAGAAGAGTCCACCAAACCTCAACCAACGAAAACCTCCCAGAACTCAAAACCAACACCGGCCACCAGAGAAACCACCCCAGCGAAAGAGAGAACCAGAATTGAAGTTCAACCACAACGAACACCAAGCAACCAAGATCAGCCAACCCCAGCGCAACAAGATTCCAGTCAAGAACCATCCCTGGCAGCGACCATCAAGGAAGTGATGGAATTACTACAGGGACTCAACATCAGGAAATTCGTGAACACCCTGAAGTCAGGACTACAGAAAATGAAAACAGTACAGACCCCGTCACGAAGTTCACAACTCTCCTTGAAATTGCAGCCAGCATCCTCGATGATGGAACAGAATAAATCAACCATAACCCGTGACCTGAGACTCGCGTTTTGGAACGCGGACGGAATCAAGGACCAGAGACTAGAGCTAGCTGATTTTCTCACCCGAGAAAAGATTGACATAGCCCTACTCAGCGAAACACATCTACATCCCCCAGACACCTTCAAAATCCGGAATTACGTGATGTATAGGACAGACCGGCAAGGACGCAAGGGAGGCACAGCTGTTTTGGTGAAGAGACACATTGCTCACGACACACTACAGTTGCCACCGCTACAAACCATAGAGGCCACAGCAGTAACCATCCACTCTCCAGATGGTCCTCTTCAGCTCATCCCGGCGTACAAGAAGCCATTGGTACCTATCCAAGCCCAGGACCTCCAAGCACTAAGACGACTAGGACAAAGCGTTCTCGTGGGCGGGGACCTGAATTGCAAGCACCCCGCTTGGAATTCAAGGGTATCCAACCAAGGCGGACGGGACTTGTTTCAAGTATTGAGAAACATCGAGTTTCTGGCCACAGCTCCTCGTGATCCTACACACTTCCCGAAGAATGGAGGTGAACCAGATGTGTTAGACATGGCACTCAGGCTAACATTACAATCAAGGATGGACCCAACTCAGTCATCGCACATCACTCAGACCACGTCCCAGTCACCATGACGGTAGCGCTGCGTACACACGTTCCAGCCAATCAAGTACCACGCCTCCGTCAAACTAACTGGGACGACTACACCAGGAATCTTGCAGAAATGATAGACCCCAGGCTACCAGTCAGCACACCGGACGAAATTGATGCCACACTTGCAACATTCACGGTATCAATATAAACCGCATATAGACTGGCAACAACCACCCAGCTCATCCCTCCAGAAGAACAGAAACCAGAAGATCTGAGGACTACAGCGCTGGGCAAGGAAGAAATGGCAGGTCACACGACACCCAGCATTCAAAACCCTATGGAATTCATTGACTACCAGGGTGAAGAAACGCCTCCACCGCCTCCGACTCAACCAGTGGAACACCAGGCTTCAGGAGCTTGAAACCCCATCCAGAGACTTCTGGAGACTTCTAAAGTCACTGTCAAGAACACCTGGACCTCCCAAAGCCCAACCGCTGCGAGGGCCGCAAGGACTAATTTATTCACCGAAACAACAACTGACCATCTCGCAGATCATCTGGAACAAACATTCACGGAGAACAACACCCCAGTGCCACAGGAAATCCTGGAAGCAACACAGCAGAGCATGCAGCAACTAACCGGGCAGCACCACCTCCCAGCGGAAGAACTAACCACACCTCGAAAGATTCAGCAAATCATCCAAACAATCAATCCAAACAAATCAGCGGGACCAGACAGGCTTCCACAACTGGCACTCAAACATGCTCCGAGGAAGACTATAGTTCTACTATGTAGACTAACAAACGCAATACTAGCAACAGGATACTACCCCACCGCATGGAAAGAAGCAAGAGTAATTTTAATACTCAAACCAGGAGCGTCCAGGACTGAACCCAAAAGCTACAGACCCATCAGTCTGCTGTCACATCCAAGCAAAGTGGTCGAGCGAGTGATACAACAGAAACTGATGAAGCACATCGAGGAAAACAACATCCTCCCTCCTCACCAATTCGGGTTCAGGCCTGGTCACAGCACCACCCACCAACTGGTCAGAGTAGCTGAAGAAATAACATACCAGTTCAACGAAGGAGGCCATACTCTAGGTCTTTTCCTAGATATAGGCAAAGCGTTTGACAAAGTGTGCCATACAGGACTACTACACAAACTACTGCAAGTAGGAGTACCACGACACTTAGTGAAAACCCTGAAAAGTTACCTGACCAACCGCACATTCAGAGTTTCCCATGCGAACAACCTCACAGAACCAAGACCGATCAGAGTAGGAGTGCCACAAGGATCCTGTCTGTCCCCGAGCCTCTACAATGTGTACACGGCAGATCTCCCCACCACCAGAACAACCATGACGGCGACCTTTGCGGATGATACTGCGATCTTCGCAAGTCATCATAACTTTCGATTTGCTCACCTATACCTCCGCCGACACATCGAACAGCTGGAACAGTGGACTAATGACTGGAAAATTCAAGTCAACACGGAGAAGACAGCACTTGTCGACTTCACTAGGAACCGGACTCCACGGGAATACAACTTCACCCTTCATGGAAGAAACATACCCGTCCAACAACAGGCAAAATACCTTGGAGTAGTGCTGGACCATCACTTGAAATTCGTACATATTCGGGATTTTAATATTTTTTGCAGGAAAATTTAAATCTCAATTTTGATCAGCTTGAAGTTCAAGTAAATTCAACGAACTGCATAAAATATTTTAAAAGATTCGTTACAGCTTCTTGTACACAAAAAATGTTAAAAAAATTAAGACTAACAAGAAGATTCATTTGCTTTCATTACGAACTAATATATTCGTGGTTTTAAAATAGGTAATTTTCAAGTGCCTAATTCGGGCCTAAATTTTGGACAGTTTTAGTAATGTTTGATTCCACATACCTCTACCTTCAACGTAAAATAGAAATAACAAATTAAAAAATTATAAAATTTGGAACGACTTTTGCGAAAAAAATTATAAGTTAAGCGGTTAAAACATGTTTACTGAAGTTTGATGCCCTAGAGACACCTTAACTAGGTTTATTGAGGGACCTTTCACCTGAGAGGGGAAAAGTCCCTAATAACGCATATTATCTAACCCATTCCCCCGCGAGAAATGGTTCAATTTGGAGAGAGAATAGGAACCCTTTTAGTTAAATTAAGCTGCCATTCTGCTGATTAGTATTACAGCTATAAAACCTACGAGATACATGCAGTTACTGATTTTAAAAAAAAATCACATCTACTGAATACACGAACAAAATGTACTAAACACGTCGTATTGTCCCTAATCCCTAACTGAATGTGAAAAGATCAAAAATCACTCTCCTTTCTGTCCATTCTATCTTGGCAGCAACATGGCGGCCTGTAAACCGGAATCTGCTCTTTCGTTGAAGTATTAACTGTTTCTTTAATAAAATTGTAGATTTTTGGGCTCCTACGCCGTTGTCAGTGTTTAACTATTAAAATAAATTGGATGTTACCTTAATTCTCCTTAAGATCTCTGTCTTGTCCAGTCGAAATATAGTAATCAATTTCACATGCTGTGCTCACAAAAGCTTCTTCGGTAAGAATGATAACGACAGGGCCGAAAACGCCAGGGATAGGAGGAATCCTCCAATCAGGGCGAAATCTTTCAGCCGCTGAAATTACAAAGCAAATAGAAATTGGTGAAATCCAGATATAACCGGATCTGAAAGTGACTATGGACTAGTGAGAGGGGGGTGAGGGAAGGTTTAGTTACCTGGCCAAATTCTACATTGATCTGAAATTAAGATAATTTATATCCAATGGTGGAACTATATTTCGGTATGACGTCAGAATGGTAACCTTGTAACTATTCAAGTTGTATATGCGAAAATGGAATTCACAATTAATCAAAATATAAATAAATAAGTTTTTCCGTGAAAATGTGATTCCTAATGAGACCTTTCGATTCATTACATTTAATTTGAAGTAAAGAGAATAAATACATCGTGTGATTAAACCGAAATCGAATGTTAAAAAATTCACTAGGTACAGGGTGAATAAAAAAAGTTTCCATTACTCTCAACTGTAATGGTACATTACATAATAAAAAGCATTAGTTGTGAAATACATTTTAATAACTATGGTTTTCGGATTAAATTTTCAAAATATGTAAGTTCAAATGAATTCATATAGTGTATTGCATGTTGTTAAGCAACGTTACATAAAATTTTACTAAAACAAACTATAATAGCATATTACAATAAATACGCATGTGCTACACGTCACAATAAATTAAAATACCTGATTTCATACAATTTAACAAGTATTTAAAACGCTGAAAGTCACTAAATTACAATAGTTCCCTTGAAGGTACCAACATGCTACTTGGAAGGAGTGACTTTATTATATTGACACAGTGTATTCGTAGCTGAGCCAAATCAAACGTCAATTATCTTTTTTTATTAGTGTAGTACTCTTACATGAACATTTATCTTTTACGAAGAGTAAACAAATGTACCCTCTGTAATATCATATTAAGTGATGAAATGATTATTTTATGAGAAAAACTACAGTTCTGCTTGAAAATGCATTTTATTGTTCAATAATTCGTTTTTATTAATCCACTCTAAATTAAATACTGTACTGCTCCATTAAATACTGTACTGCGTGTAAATTAAACACTGTACTGTTTTGAAATTAACAACTCTCAAGATTATTTTTTATATTCTAGTAAAATGCGTTGATGTAATAAACACAGAACATTTTTGGGATGTTTCCAAAACTAAGTGCAATATACAATTGTTAGAATAGTAAATGTTGCAATCCTTTATTTACAAATACACATGCAAATCTTTCGCATACCTGCGACTTCAATAATACGTCCAGTAAAAATATGTATCAAGAGATGTCTATCAAAATATCTAACCGCATGAGATTGTACTGCTCCATTTACCAGCCAACTGTATTCTATATATCTCTCTAGACTAATCCATCTATCACTCTAGACTAATATGAAACCAATTGGTAATATAGTAAGTCCATCACACTGGTGAACATCACTTATAACAATGCAATTCTAATTTCAGACAACGCACATGGTTGGACATTTTTTATTAGCTCTATACTTATACGAGTATTACACTGCTTTTCTTATATCAGTCGTACAGACTTCAAACTCTAACGCATGGAGTCACTGGTTCGATCACACGCAACCAGTGGGCTTTATAGTTGAAAAACAAAATGTACATGGGATTTCTCGGGGATGGTCTATCTTAGCCTAGGATCGTAATGTAGAGATGAAAACACAAGAAATAAAACTCCCATCACATCTAAGCATGGTGACATGAGTTTACTTATTAGAAAATCCGGGTGTTTTTATTATATAGATATTTTACAATTCACAAGATACATTGAGTTGAGAGTTGATTTTAGTTTAGCGTCCCGTTCAGCAGCGAGGCTATATGAGACGTGGACCTACTGATTAACGTGGAATCCGAACCACATGAGCTCCCGCCGGGAATCGAACCCGGGTCTCCCAACAAGATACATTGAATAAATTGGACTTATTGTAGTTAAAATGATTCTTTAGATGTTTTATAATACATTTCTAAAACTAAAATTCTGTGTATATATTTAGTTCTCAGTGACATATTCTATTTGTATGGTTTACTTCTTAAAAACTGCAAATTTAAATATTTCATTTGCTACATTTTCAGCAATTTAGTGTTTTTATATATAAGGACATTTTATATTATAGGTCATTTCTGTCCCACGTTAGATTTTGATAGCAAATTAACTACAGTAACTACATAATAATCCACTCTACTAACTCCATTATAATAATCCACTCCAATAACGAAAATAATCCACAATGTTAAGAAAGAATTGCCATAAATTCGAAATGCGTATTTAGATCGGCATTCAAAAATTTGAATCTCCTGTGATAGCAACAATAGTCCTCACTTATTTGCGCAGACTTAAGCTGAACACTGGACCAATTCACAAGCAAACAGGATATGTTAGACTCATGTTTATGTTAGTTTCAAATAATTAAAAATGTGTACTTCAGTTGCAATAATTCAGAAACCTCTTCTACAAAACAAATTTCAAAAACTATAACATTGTTTAAAATCATTAATCTGTACTTTTTAAAATATGTATTATATATACTGTATAATAAATATAAAACAATATTTATATTGTCTCCCTCTTAACTTTACACAAACTTGGTTAGTATCTAAGTAAAATAGTACACTTTACGTGTTGCAGTTAAGTAACATTTTGTATTAATGTTCAAATTAAATATTACAAAACTCTTACGAAAATAAAATTCAAATTAAAAATTTCTCGAAATGATATCATGTCAATCCCAATTTTCATGTTGAAGGTTTATTTTCTATAGGTTCTCAGCAGAATGCATCTCATTATGAAATAATAGAAAATTTCTGCTATCGACATGGTGCTGAATCCAAGGAATAATGAGAGAGTGCCACCAACGGTTACTGCAAAAGCAAGTTAATAATCCTCTATAACAGGTATGATACAAACAGTGTATAAAATATGGAAAAGTATTATTTTACATTAAAGGGACTTGAATATACCTCTTTTAACTAAGAAATAATGACTATGTTATGTATAAGCCAACAAACTGTATTAAAGATTCTAATTCAATTTTGTTATTATTTCCTATATAAATATACTACAAAAATGCATAAAACAAAATCGATTTCAGATTTGCATCGATGAAGAACCAAATTTAAAATTGTAAATATGTTTGGAGAAGATAAAAGAAAGACATGCGTCAGTTAAAGATAGCTGATATGTAGGACCCATCCTATCGTAAGACTAGCTTATGTGGCATAGAATCTGGGATATCTGTGACTTGAGTCAAATTATCACTATATCAAAACAGAACACGAAAAGATTAATGTTGCAATTACGAAATAATTTACATCTGATAATTTTAATATGTAGTTTTATTTGATATAAACATATTCACTGCAATGTAGTACAAATTATGGATGATTCAAATTTGTTCCCAATTTATAAACAAAGAAATCATGTTTGTAATCTTTCTCTGGTTTCTTTCATAGCGTTTATATTACTTCAAAATGTCGTTTTCATTGGTCATTTTTAATTGTTAAAAAACCTCTTAGAATATAAGATCTAGAAACTAATAGGGAGTAATTCTATCTGCTTTTACATACGAACACATATGTTGCATATGTCAGCTATACTTTATGTACATATATGTGTATGTGCGATCTTTACCGCCTATATACAGTTGTTTTTTTTTTCATACGAAAAGTACGTATAGATACAACAAATTAGGAAAGTTTTATACATATATTTTAGGTTATACGGTCCTTGAAGGATGTTACATATAGTTAAGTCCAAAACTACCGGATTTACGCATGTGATATATGGTTTTGCGTACACCACATACGTTTCCTTCTGTGTATATTACAGTAGAATTCCAATCTTGTTATGATGACTTCGGATATCCTCAAAACTAAATTAACCACGAATATTCGAATAAAAGGATGAGAATACCCAACTTCTTCCCCGATCTTCGTTCATAAACAACTCGGAGGAGAATAGATAAGGGAATAAAATAATAGATTATGAAGCTGATAAAAATAAGTTATGTTCATCAAACACGCCAATAAATATAAAAATCAAACAATGGGGACTTATATTCTAATAGAAAAATGGAATACTTTGCAGTGTTTGACATATTTTCTAATGGAAAAATGGAATACTTTGGAAAGTTTATAGTTTTGGCTTAAGACACAAACTCTTCTCTTTTTTAATTTTCAACTACTTGCACAACTTCCTTACTGTTGAGCTAGGTAGAAATTTGGCTATAATGCCGCTAAATGCTGCTACTTTAATATTACTAAAACTGTCCTATTTGTTCGTATAGTTTCATATGTAAAATAATTTTTGTGAAGATCTTTTTAACCGCTGGCATCTGACGTTACCAACTTGGAATTTCTAGTCTACAACTCAATCAGCCCACTCTTTGACTTTTTTTCTGCCATGCATGAACAAATAAGTAGCCACGTTTACTATAATTACAATTCTAATTATCATATAAAATGTTGAGTTCATACCTAAGGAAATAATTACACGTATGCAAATATTAGTATATTGGACGTAAACTAAATATGATTGTCACTAATCTCTACTGAATAGAAAAGTGTCGTAAATATTGAATATATGAAGCAAATAGAGTAATAACATTAACGATATTTTTCATCAGGCAAGTGCACGTGATTTCAATATTTATTTTTAGAATTATTTCAACTTCTGTGGATGAGGTAGTAGCATCGATCAACCGCTTTGTTGAGTTAAAATAAAAATTTTAATACACAACTCCTTACCTCATGAGTTTGGTACTTGTAGAATGTGCTAGGTTTGTTTCAAGTGGCGTGTATTCAAACACCATCGGAAGTATCACTGTTTATCTCGTCAAGCCCCAAAACTATAGATTCGACGATGATATCGTTCATTCTCGATTACTTTTAAAATCTCACTCTTCCCTTCCCCTAAATTCCACTTCCAAAGTGATATTTAAAAATTCAAGTGTGCGTGTGTGTGTGTACTCATCCCCTCCCATACGTTCTACCCTCATTCAATAGATAAATACCATCCCACCTCCTAGTCTCATCCACGTTGAAAATTTCATCGAGATCGGTAGAGTGGTCCAAGAGATTAGCAGTTACAAACAGTCCCTTTCAATTTTATAATATAGATCACCGTTTATTTTTTAACTACTTTCAAACAGAAATACGGAAGATGAATATTCAACAATGATAAAATATACTATTAATATGCAATATTTAAATATAATGCAAATATAATTGAAAGTGAATATCAATAATTTCTCATCACTATGTTGAAATTACAAAATATTGTATTGAAAAATAATGTTTTCATAGTGTGAAACGTTTATATGAAGTAGAAATGTATTTGCGTCCAATGTTTAAGAACACAAATTTAATAATTCTTGCAAGTATGATAGTTTTTTCTATTCCTCAATAACTAGAAAGCTAATTTAATGATTTGAGGAAACCTGTGTGATTGTGGAATCAAAACATATGCATAAAATGGAACAGTGTACGTTGGAAGCCAATTAAATTTCTATTATTTTTAAATGTATGTGAATACTTAGTTTCCCATTACAATATTATCTGCCAGAGGTTCTCAAAAGCATTTGTAATCAGATTTCAATATTAAAATATCTATGTATATTGTATATATTCTTTGTTCTCATTGTGCTGTTCTGATTTTAGACTCCTGATAATATTAGTCAAATAATACTTGGCGAACTGTAAATTAAATTCTTCAGTTTATCTCTACTTTTTCTATAAGGGTACACTGAATAAAATACTTGTTTGAATCTCATTATTAGACAGTGATTTCTAAGATCTTAATCTACACTCTGTTTATGGATACCTGCTTTCCGTGGACTGCCGTATGACAGGTAGTTTAAAAATTATATTTTATTAACAAGGTGACTGTACATAAATAAACAGTACATTTCACTCTATTTTATTTATTATTTAATACGCAGTAGTTAATTTAATATTTAACTTAGCTAAAAATATGATTTCCTACGAGAATAACACAAATGCGAATCATTGTTTTCAATTAACATTTGAGAGCAAATTGAAAGTAGAAAATATTAAAGTGACTACAGATAAATCTAAGAGAATATTTAATTTACACTAGCAAACCTATGCATATTTTTAACTTTTATAGTCTTTTGTGCCATAGTTTGAAATTTAGGTCAAATCGCCTCTCTGGAAGTTCATTTTTGAGGGGCACACCTAAAAATTATTACTAAGAATATATCAAGAAAACCATACATTCAGTATTTTTTCAGAGTACTGTGTTTCATGACTTCGGTTCTGCTTCTAGTATTTTTATTAAAACAATAATAAACAAATAAATAACATTGAAGAAGTTAGTTATATTGAAAATTTATTATTCATACAGTTTGTGTAAGTAGCATTGGTAACATACTAAAATAAGAAATTGCCAACTTTAGTTATAGATTACGTTGACTCTAGTTAGAAGTATTCAGTTTATAATACTTAATATATATATATATATATATATATATATATATATTTATATTTATATTGTTTATATTAATATATATATTCCGTTTTAAAACAGTTCATCACATCTGTATATTCAATCGTACAATTAGGGAATCTTAATACGCACATTTCTATGAAGTGGCTAGATTATCTTATTTATTTACTGTTTTCATTGACTAAAATATTAAATGCATATAATATACACTAAGCATGCTCGTGATTAAATGAATTTTTAATTTTAAATTAATGTAATTGACAAAGATTTGAGCTCTCAAATGTGATATAAGCTAAAAGATCGACAACATAGTTGCAAATTAAATTAATATGTTTGACACGTGTATTTTTTATAGAACCGATGTATTTCTAAGTGTTACAAATTGCTTTTCTTATAATGAGTGTAACTTACGACAATATTGGTCATTACAATGGATAGAAAAATATTATTTTAACCTATTTCGAACACTAAAAATACGTTGTCTATTTGTGATATTATTATGTAATATTTTCTTAGTTAATTTAGGTAGATCAAGTTATTAGAGCAATTTTGCATCGATTGATACGTTAAATCTAATGCATATACAAGGAGAACTCAGAATAATAGACACAATGCTATCAACAATTCATTTATATGAAGTGTAATCGAAAACGTGACTCATATATAACTTTGTTGACAATTAGAATAAAACAACCAATCAAAAAACTTACCGATGATGCTGATTTTTGGATATTTAGTGATAAGTTTCAATCTTTCTTTCGGAGCCACGATTGTAACAGTTATGTCAGAGTAAGGACCATAAATTTTCCTTGAAAATAGAAAGTTCTTCATCTTTCACATTATTAATTTAACATTTGACACCATAACTTATAAGTACATAGTTTTTTAAATTTATATATAGATATATAAAAACATTTGCACTGATGGTCAAAGATTAGTTCGATATAAGATATAATATACATTGTACATATTAGTAAGTTCGTCCTTACTAGAACTGTCACGTTTCTATGTGGTTAGTGTACGAGAGTTAGTTTCAGAAGACCTGAGTTCCATTATTGGTGGAGCTCACGTGACTTCGATCCAAAATTAAACTGTATATCCTTTCTTATATAGCTTGAGTGCTGAACGGAACATTGAACCCGAAAAGCATCACCATTATCAAAATATTAGCTCGTCTTTGAAGCACAGTAACGAGTGAGGACTTGTCTATGTTGACAATTCCAAGACATCTGCTGATTTCCGTTATAGAAGGAAATCAGATTTTGCGTCGATTTCCATTGACAAATAACCACAAATGTGTAAGCTACCATGCATTAGAAAGCATTGATGTTGGAATGCTGTATAGGTTCCAGACGTGTTATTTATAAATACCACTTCAAATGATTCTACAATGATGGCAGAAGAAACTTTAATCGACACACTATACTGTTCTGTCTTCTTTAAATTAAAAATAAACATGTGTACACTTTACTTTTAAAGGGCGTAGAAACATAAATAGGCATTTATTATTCACATCTGGCTTAGTAACTAACATGTCTGTTTTTGTTACACTAAATTCCGAATCCCGATTACCGTAGGATAGAGTTGGAATTTAACACTTACATTCCAATGAAATGTATATATCCCTTAAACACCAATGATTAGTCAATAAGTGACCCCGTGTAAAGTGTTTCATTTTCAGGAAATTTTTGTCAAATATGATGGTCGTATGGTTGATACATTCACTTAATTATCTTTTCTATATTCTGTGGGTGAATGAATCAATGAATGAAATCCCATATCTAAATCCATTATACTTTCAATATTTTTATCATAATTCCAAGCAAACTATTGCTCTTTATCTCAATGACGAATGAATAAGCAAATAAATATGTTGTGAGGTACTCGATGGCAACCTTTTTAACTTCTAATACAATTTATAAGTTCTATGATTTATGAGGTCATGTTAGGTTTGATTAGATACGAGATAAATATGTTAAGCAACAACACCAATAATGTTTATTCCTATTTGAAAGCATAACTATAGTAAAGCCTGAGGGGAAACACACTGTATAACTTAGTTTGAATTATCTTAATTAAAAATATAATTCTCCTGGCATATTTGTGTCTTTTCAGAACTGTACTACACTAACAAAATTGACAATCATCTTTCTTTTCAACTAGGAATTGAATTACTTCAAGCAAGCAGTGCAGACCCTTTTTGTAACTTTCCCTTCATCTGCAGTGTCAGAAGAAGATATATATATATATATATATATATATATATATATATATATATATATATATATATATATATATATATATATATATATATATATATATATATATATATATATTTGTAACATTCCGAGCAAACCTTCTTATATTTTCTGTCCTCTTCGCGAGTATACAGATAACAATGATCATTTCTTGTCAACTTTTCACAGCTTAACCGAGTCACGTTTCCAAGTAGCTCTGTGAGCACAATACCTCTGGACACTGTTAATTCTCCTTGGTTACAACTGTACCCAAAGCTTTCAATTACTATAATATATTTTTCGTGCAGACGTTAAAAAATTTCTGCGTACTTCCAAATGTTGAATCTACATAATTGACGTGCAAGTTCTTTAATGTACTTGAGCAAATGCTTTGTTAGTTTCTTTTAAAATTATGTAGGAGTTGTAAGCTGATATGTCAATAAGGTTGCAGAAAATAGCCATAAGACACCGACGTCTTCCTGTTCGACAACTGTAAAGTTTCACACATTGATCAAGTGCGTCAACACCAGGTATCGTAGAATTATAATAATGGATTATTTCAGGCTTATCATCAGAAAATTCTATTTCGTGGTGCTAAGTAGGGAGAACTGTAACAAGCTTTCTTCTTTTAGGTATGTAATTAACCAAGATACATTTGTCTGGAAAATCATACCTGACAGTCCCAGATAATACACGTTTCATTGCAAAAGGTCGAATTTCTAATAGTATGTCTTTCCTGTCAGTGGAATCACACATCAAGTTCATTTCGATGCCATACTTTTCAGGTTTAAAAAAAAGAAAGAACAACGGCCTCAAAAAGTAGCTGGCTCAAGAGGGCAATAGTATTTATGAAACTTGCTACCCACCATACTTTATAAATCTCTAATTGGGGCAAGTTTATGTTTTTTCATCTTAGCTTCATGGGCGGTACATAATCAAACCGTAAGGATTTCAATAGCAAGGGCAATTTTTGTTGCGATAATTCGGTTCTACATAAGGAAAAATTGTCCATATTAAAATTTCGAATGCTGTCTTTACTCTATACACACCACAATTCAACAGATCCCCTGTAAATTTCTCTGGAGTTCTGAATAAATAGATCCTTATTTGATTGTTTGAATATGAACATGTTTTGATTTCTTTATTTTAGCATGCACTCCAGATCACTATCGAAAAACAATTGAAACGATTAAACTGGAGTATCATGAATAAGTTCTCTTCTATCAAAAGTTCGAATTTTCTTGGCATTTTCTGATTTAGATAGTATTTTATTTTAGAAAGGTTAAGGTTTACATATCTTAACAGATGCAGCTTTCAAATCATCAGAAACTTGGCTTATTTTATATATGAACGTAGGTTCCTTCGTAACTGTTCAACGACTCTTCGCATTCTTAATATTCACTGCTTTAATTGCTTTATTCTGCCCTCATTTCATCAATACAGTCAACATAAATACTATCAGAACTGTCAAAAGTATTTTCGTCGCCATTGAAATCGCAATTTATGATGCCATCTTCAGTTCCTTCAGATGTAAGTGGTCTTTGTCGTTTCGCCATTGCTTTTGTTTCAATTGAAAGATAAGCCACATACTATTCACAATATCATGATAATAATTGTTGCCAAAGTTATATAATGTATTTTTCCCACATGCTTATAATTATTATTATAGTTCTGCCTTCAAAATAGCAGTCAAAATACTTGATATTGTTGTTTGAAATATTAACTTCATGAAACATAGAACAGCGCTTACTAGTACTATTATTACTACTACTAACATAGTACTATAGTACTAAATAAGTACCATAAATTATATAGTAGTAATAGTTTCGTGCTTTTTCTATAATTTGTAAGGACACATACATTATCATTCTTACCATGCCCTACCACATGAAAATACATACATTTACTTCATGTAACATAAAACGCAAAACCAGCTGTGTAACAATATCTATTTCGTTATATTTAGCACAACTAGATCGTTTAGATCTTCATAACGAGGAACTATATAATTTATACGGTTTATAAAACATTGTTAGGGTGATCAAGTTTAGGAGACTAAGGAGGCAGGTCATGTAGCTAGGTCACATTGTTCAGTTTGCACCTAAAATTGTAGGTATATGTTTTATATGGCATCAGTACTGAAGGAGATGCTAAAGTTTACTCCAACCCACTAAATAGATAATCAATCGCAAATAAGAAAGTGTTTGGAAGATATTTAAATGTATTTTGATAGTAGTATCTTCAGACGGTGGCAATCATGCTGAATTTAGTTTGTTAACTGAACTGGAATTTACCGTCCATTTCAGCACAGAGGCTACTTGAGACAAGTTGAATAGCTTTAAGTGAAATTGAACTCCATTAGTTCGTCCAAAATTCAACACGGATCTGCTGCGAGGATGCATACGTTAACCGTGTAACCACGGAAATGCTAAACCAATAATTATGGAAATTTTTGCCTCTTCCCTAATTTCTAGTAGTTTTGTAATAATAATATATTCCTACAAACATTTGCAGAATTAGTAGTTCATTACTGCTTATTGGTTGATTTACCTCTTACACTCACAGATAAAAAAAAAGCAACATATCAACTGTGGAGTTTGTATCTGGCAACATTGTGAAATCTCCAAAAACGATTGACTGTAATGATACGTAGTAGTTTCGCAGAAGCTAGAGAGAAGGCGGAAGTCATTGCACCGGTAACATTTGTAATGTTGAAGACATTCAGTCAATTTGTATGGTTTTGGTCTTGTTTTGTCGAATTATATAGTAATGTGTGACGTTTACTGGAGATTAGACAAAGATAAAAAATGTGTTTTTGATTCTTAAACACAAATTGCTTTTATATACTGTAACATTCTGACACACCAGCGTGAGGCGCGAAGAAGGACGAATCATGGATAAATTAGTAAATGCTAGGAATCCGGTGCAGCTATCGCTTTCAAAAGCTCATAATAGCTTAGTGGCTGAACCTGAAAAGGAAAGGGTTTTATATACTGTAACATTCTGGCACACCAGCGTGAGGCGCGAAGGACGAATCATGGATAAATTAGTAAATGCTAGGAATCCGGTGCAGCTATCGCTTTCAAAAGCTCATAATAGCTTAGTGGCTGAACCTGAAAAGGACAGTGTAAATGTGGAAAGTGTCAAGCTATATTTTACGAAGTTGGAGTGTCTTATAATCGAATTGTCGAACTATGATGAAAATATACTTGAACGGTTGCTTAGTGACACAAGCAGAAAAGTGAAGCACCTTACATGAAAGAGTACAACAACGTGGAAAGTTAGCGGGAAATGTTCGGCGAAGCGCGTGTAAAACATGATAACATTTTGAAAAAGGTATATGCTTCTAGCAGTTCATACAGGTAAAAAGAAACTTAAATTCCGAAAATTGAGTTCAAAACTTTCAGTGGGGAAATAAGTGAGTGGATAAGTTTCTTTAGCCAGTTCAAATGAATTCATAACGATGACGAAATAGAGAAAGAGGACAAGTTCCAATACCTGCTACAAGCGATTGGTACCGGTAACAGAGCATGGGATGTAGTGAAAAGTTATCCACCCACAGCCGATAATTGCTGTAAATCTATAGAAAGTTTATGCAATCGTTTTGGTAGGGAAGAATTGCTCAAAGAGTACTACATAGTGAACTATTAGGACTTGTTATACAGAATGTTTTGAATGACAAAAATAAGTTAAAATTGTATTCCTTATATATAATAAACTTGAGTCATATTTACGTGCGCTAGAATCAATACGTATGACAAGAGAAAAATATGCAGCTATGTTATTCTCCATGGTAGAATCTTGTTTGCTGATGAAATTTTGAGGGTTTGGTTAAGGCACACAGTGACTACAAGTGTAAGTTATAGTAATGCAAATACGTATAGTGAGAAACTAAAACAATTGTTACAGTTTCTGCGAAATGAAGTGGAGGGTGAAGAACGGATTGCGTTAGCTCAAGTAGGATCCAAAGTGAAACAAACTTTCGTGGTGAATTTTAAAAAGAATGAAGAACAATTAAGGGTGTCTACTGTTAATAATCTGTTTTCTGAACAAAATAAGGTAAGAGAGAACAAACAGTGCGCTTTTGTGAGTATTATTATTTACCACAAAAGTGTGAAAAGGCCAAAAGTTTGAACCTGAAAGAGAAAAAGAAACTGTTAATGCAGCAAAAGTGTTGTTTTCGGTGTTTGAAACCTCAAAAACATCCTGCCAAGAACTGTACGTTTAATATTCTTTTTTTGTGTGTAAGGGAAAACAAAGCAAACCAGAATTCAGAACAGCATAACGTAACGCTAACGAACCAAAATGGTACGAATGAGTTTCTCCTACAAACATTTACGTTAAAATCGAAAACAAACAGGAAAGGATATGTAGTGCGTACATTTTATGACAGTGGTTCTCAGGGATCATATGTCTCTAAGTAAGTAGTTGAAGTACTGGTTTGTCAACCAATATGTACTGAAACTTTAGAACATATTTTGGTGTTGTCTAAACACAAAAAGAGTCACTTAACAAATAGAGTATACTTGTAGCTGATGCTAATGACAATCATTCGTGCAGGATGAAAGTTTTGGAGAAATCAGTGATTTTCGGTAAGATATCTTCTCTTAAACGTGGAACTTGGTTAAAAGAAATGAAGAAGAGAAAAATTTGGCTGTCTGATTTAGATAGTACGGTGCGAATATGGCTAGTGAATTTTTGACAGTAGAAATGTTGAAGTTAGAATCAGGGCTATTTACAGTAAGAACAATGTTTGGGTGGACGATAATGGGTAAGTTACCGTCCAAAAGATGTTATGGTATTTCTGCCAATGTTGTGATCTCTTTATTGACTATCAGTGACCGTATTGCGGATTTGTAGAAATTATATACGTTAGGCATCACTGACCCAATAGAAGTTAAGACTAGGAACGAAAACCATGAAGTAATTTTAAGACGCTTTGAAGAAACTTTGTGCGTGAATTCAGATGGTCGTTGCGAAGTTAAATTCCCGTTAAAGGAAGAACCTGTGGAACTACATAACAACAAGGAATTAGCTGAATTCAGATGTGTGAAGATGACCGAAAAGTTGTGGTAAGAAGGAAGATACAAAGACTATGATACTGTCTTTCGAAACTGATTGCAAGAAGGTGTCATAGAAGAAGTACCGGAGGAGGAGCTGGACAATCGAAGTTACTGTTTACCACATAGAGCAGTAATAAAAGGGAATTCCACTACCCCAGTCAGACCAGTTTTTGATGCGTCTTCGAAAACAAAGGGTGCATATTCATTGAATGACTGTTTAAAGAAGGGTCCAAATTCAATTGAAGAAATTCCGGCACTTATGCATAGGTTTAGAGAGGAAAATATTGGGATAATATCGTACACTAGAAAAGCTTCCCTGCAAATTTCCGTAAATAAAAACGATCTTGGTTATTTAAGATTTCTTCGGTGGGATAATTTTGACGAAATGAAGTTTAAAACTTTTAGACATATGCCAGTTGTTTTTTGGTGTAAATTGCAGTCCTTTTCTGTTGGGAGCCGTGCTCAATTACTATTTAGAAAATGTTCCCCGTGAATATGAAGAAGTAGCTGGTAAATTGAAACAATCACTCTATGTCGATAATTGTGTCACGTCTGTTGATAATGAAGACGAAATATTTGCTTTGATCGAATAATCAAAGACACGGCTCAGTGAAGCTAAATTCGACTTACGAAGATGGGTTTATAGTGGTTCTTCTATAGACAGTAATGATTTTTACACTCCAGTTCTAGATATGTTATTGGACACATGTACAGACACTTTATTGTGTGATACAAATAATTTAGGCAGAGTAGAAGGGCTAGTGTCAAAACGAGTTATTTTATCTACTGCTCATATGTTATTTGACCCTCTAGGGTTTCTTTCACCATTGAAGTTGATTCAAAATTTGTTACTTCAAGAAAGCGGAAAAAACAACTCTTGGGACACACCAGTTTCTTCAAAAATTTCCAAGAAATTCGACAGGTGGTATAAAGAACTAGCGATGTTGGCCGAAATAAAAATTCCTAGACAGTTTGCGCAAGATGTTACGAGAAACTCTTGGACGTTACATGTCTTTTGTGATTCTAGTAAAAATGCATATGCATCTGTCGTGTGTTTGCGAAGTTAATAGAATGGAGAAGTTAATGTCCAGTTGTTATTCAGCAAAGCACTTGTTGCCATTGAAAAAGTCGACTACTCCACGTTTAGAATTAATGGCATGTTGCATCCGAGTTAGACTTGGGGTTTCAGTGATTGAGAGTTTAAATTTAGACATTCCTGTATTCTATTGGACAGTTTTTTTGGATGAAAAATGATGAACCTTGGGGAGTGTTTGTAATGAATAGAGTGAAGAAAATTCGAGCTCTCTCCGATGTAAAATGTTGGAGACATGTACCGGGAAATTTGAATGCAGATGTCCTACCCTGAAGAGGCTGCAATGCTGCAGCACTACTGAAGAGTAAATGGTGGGAAGGACCTGATTGGTTACGGCAGACGAAAAAATTCTGGCCGAAAACTGATATGAAACCAAATGCTCTTGAAGTAAATAATGAAAAACGGAAAATAGTTGTTTCATTAAGTGTTGTAAATGAGCCAAAGTGCAATATTTTTCAATTTATGAGATGTTAATACCTATGGTTGCATGGATCTTACGTTTTATTAATAATTATCGTTCAAAGGAAAGTAAGAGGTTAACTGGTGAGCAATTGTATTTGAAATATAATCAGCTGAGAAGGTTATAATGAGAACTATTCAGAAAGAATGTTTTGTTAGTGAACCAGATCGTTTGAAACAATTGTGTACTTTTGCTGGTGGTGAATTTTTGATTAGGTTAAAGACTGAAATCGCACGTAGGCTCAATGAAGATGATTTTCGGTGTCCTATTTTATTACCATCTGAGCATGGAGTGGTGAAGTTGTTAATATTGAACGAACATTTGAAATCATCTAATGCTGGAGTTCAAGTATTACTGACAAAGTTGCGTGAAAAGTTTTTGATTCTTCGTGAGAGTAAAACTATAAGTTTTGTTGTTCGACGATGTGTTAAATGTAAACGGTGCGATGCAAACAATATTAATGTTACATCAGCTACCTTGCCAGAAGACAGAGTTAAAGATGCATTAGTTTTCGAAATAACCGGAGTGGATTTCGCTGGGCCTCTCTTCATTCAACATGGGAAAGGATGTTGGATTGTCTTGTTTTCTTGTGCCATTTATCGTGCAGTGCATTTAGAACTGGTACTGTCTTTATCGACTTCTAGTTTTTTGTTAGCTTTTAGGAGATTTATTGATAGGCGCGGAAGTCCGAAGGTAATTTGTTCTGATAATAGAACGAATTTTCTCGGCGCAGATAATCTCTTTAAGTTAATCGATTGGGAACAAATTTGTTTGTACTCATCAGTGGAAAGAATTTAGTGGAAATTCATTCCACCCAACGCTGCCTGGTGGGATGGATGGTGGGAGCGAAGTATACAAATTATCAAGAAGCTTCTTCGTAGAACGTAGGGAAGAGCGTCTTTAAGTTATGAAGAATTGAGTACAGTGTTGTGTGACATAGAAGCTGTTATCAATGCACGTCCGTTGACCTATTTGTCAGAAGATTCAAACGACCTCACACCCATTACTCCAGCTATGTTTTTACAAGATAATTTGGAGATAGGAGTACCTGTTCTGGATCATATAGAGAGAGTTCTCAAGCCAAAAAGATTTAGACTTGTGCAGCAGATAAGAACACAATTGAGAGATAGATTTTGTAGTGAGTATTTAAGTCAGTTAGTACTGAAGCAAACCGGAAAGAAAACTTGTCGAGAAATAAACGAAGGTGAGGTTGTACTTGTTAGAAGTTACAATAAGGGAAGACACGACTGGCCTTTAGGAAAAGTTACAAAGGTGTTCCCTGGCAAGGATGACGTTGTAAGAGTAGCTAGGATTAAGAGAGAGTGGGGAAATTATAAGACCTGTTCAGCGGTTGTAACCCTTGGAAGTGAGTTTTCTTCAAACCGAAGAAAGTGTTGTGCAAGCAAAAGATGAAGAGGAGTGACCGTCTGAAAACTTGAATTTAGGTAAAATTGAACGTGTTGTCACAAGAAGAAAAGGTCGAAAGGTGAAGATCCCTGAACGGTGCTTAATGTGATTTTTTTTATTTATTTGTCATAAATCAAAATGTGAGAGGATGTGGAGTTTGTATCTGGCAACATTGTGAAAAATTTAGAAAACATTTGACTGTAATGATATGTAGTAGTTCTGCAGAAGCTATAGAAAAGATGTAATTCATTGTACCGGTAACATTTGTAATTTTGAAGATATTCAGTCAATTTGTAAAGTTTTGGCCTTGTTTTGTAGAATTATGTAGTAAAATGTGACGTTTAATTGAAAAGAGACAAAAGATAGTAAGTTGTGTTTTTGATTCTTAAACACAGGTTCCTTTGAGAGGCTGTTACAATATCATTATTTACACAGGAGAACGCCGAAGACATACCTAATAATTACAAAGTTACAATTAATAATTATATTCAAACAGTTTTGTTCATTGCACAGCCCAACAATTGTTACGCTTACGAGAAGAAAAAACACAGGGCAGAGCAGAGTTAGTGCCAGGTTATTTGTGTATATGAAATTATTGATTGGCAAAAAGTATAGTTTAAAAAATAGTGACACGTAAGAATTAGTAGAACAGCATAGAAATATCAAGAGAGTACTGACGTAATGAATATATGATAGGAAGGAGTACTGAACAGAATTCCCCATTTACCTAGAAGAGATGGGAAGAAATCCCATCATGGAAAGTAATACTGTATGAAGTGGAAGTGCAATAATCTCATGCGAACTGCTGACTAACACGGTGTAGTCGTTCATACAAAATAGTAAACAGAAAAATGCTCTTCGAGTGTCGGAAAATAAAATTTAGTTAATAGAACGAATGGATTCGAAATGTTTATTTTTATAATTTATTGTATGCTAATGGTGTGTTTCACTTTAAGAATATAATACAGACTGAAACTTAAGGTGTGAAATACGGTAAAGAAAATACGGGGTAGATGATTAAAGCAAATGAGCAATTTTAAAATTAGTTTCTGCCCTCTCCAGGAATTAAATCCGGGACTATTTGTTGGCCACACGTGCCAACAACTAGAGCAAAAGTGTTAACTACATGTTCTAAAATTTCCTAATGGATCTCGGGAGGAAAAGAGTTCTTTAAAGACTGATCTTAATTAAATGTTGTAGAATTTGTTCTTATCATTTATATTTAGAATACACTTACGGGACTCTACATTGACAGTTTTCTTAGAAATGGGACTATCTGGTTTGAGAATAAGAAGAAAACGAGAAGCCTGAATACCTCAGTCTCTTAGATTTGATTGCCACTCAAAAGGCGTGATTATTGATTGTTCTGATAATGGTTAGATGCTATTTCACATTGCTGGAAATGTTTGTTGTTTCTCAAGAATTATGAGCAAGTGGTTGAATCGTCATGCAGAATAAGGAAGACCAGAGAATGAACTAGATGAAAAACAGCAATGGAAGACTGCAAACAAAATCAATAGTGCAAGTTCTTGTTGGAGAAGAAAAGGAATCGTACTTCGAGCCATCAATCTGTTAAGAAGGACAAAGCAATTGAATTACCATGTTCACAGTATTCATTAAGGCTCCAGATGGACTCCATCACTCACGTCAAGTCAAGAGACATCCATGTCCAGTTGTCCTCACGTCCAGTCCAGATATACTATGAAATTATTATTTTTACTCAAGTTATCATAATATATATATAGTAAATCGTACGGAGAAAAGTTAAATTGCTTCTCTCATCCTGAACTAATTCAACATCAAAGTGTTGAAGGTGATTGGAAAACTTCAGATACGTATATCCTACATTACATGAAAACTGAACGCTCGTTTACGAAAGTTATTGTGCACCATGGTTTGTGTTTAGTACAATAAAGAGTTATTCTTTACGAACTTTCATTTCATCCAAAGAGAATGATTGAAAACTGAAATTTGAACTAAGGTCCTAATAATAAAATTTATTTGACGGAAAGAACCATGAAACACATTTATTATTCTACTGAAATTCAGCATAAAATTATTGACAGAATTTAATCCCATGCAGCGATGGATTGGAAGGTCTTAGAGAAAAGAAACGAAAAACTGCATCAAAATCATTTTTTGAAGTTATCAAAGAATATTATTTTCTTATCATATTGTTTCAGTAGCGAAACTTAAACATTTGTTGGAGTTCAAACCCCTAGTTTTAACAACTTATCCTTAACCAGTTTCAACCACCAGCATTGAAGATGATTGGAATATACCAAAGAAAGTACGCACTACATTTTGTCGATTACCAAATAAGTTTCACTAAGTTCGTAACAGAAAATTGTTTCCTTCAAACGAAAATATGCAACATTTCGAAGATGTTATTCGTTTTTACTTCCTTATTCATGATAAATTCTTGCAACATCAAGCAATAACGTTCTTTCGAATGAATGGAGGAAGGCACATACCAAATTTTATTCAAATCGAATAATCGTTACGCGAAATATAGTGAAGCAGATATATCGACAGTAACATAAGTCTTGGTTGAATCAAATATACAAACTCGTTACGTTCATTTAAATTGCGTGTATATTAATGTCGAATGTAAACTTCTTTCTAGTGTTTAATAAGGGAAGGAAAATTTAGAACGCTCTTACTTTTGATCTAGAATTATAATTATAATTGATGTCTTATTTATTATCTTGGCAAAAAGTAAATGAAAAAGAAACAATCTAATAGGACGAAACCAGATCTAAAACTATAATACTATATTTTATACATATTTCTTTCACAAACAGGAAGAAAATGTGTACTTTGTAAAGATTCGAACATTAACCAGAAAACATGTAAAGAAATACGATATTCACAATGTCAAATGTTTACGTGTTGTACGCCTCCAATGAAATTTGACTTTTTAAGAGATTTATATATTTCTTTTGCCTCGAATTTAACATAAAATGTTTTACGTTTTTCTTACCTCTTACATAATTGTGTATTTATTGTTTAAACTGCATTTGTGAAAGTAAAATTTAAAAAATGAAATTTACAGCTATAAGGCCAATCAAATGCTTACATAAAGTGCCTTTCCAATACCTGCTATTGCTAAAAAGGGAAAATACATTACCTGTAGTGCCTCTCGGTTGGGGTACACGAATGGGTACATTCATAAAATGTGATCTTAATTTATGCACTTAAGTGACGGGTGACTGTGCAGCCACCGGGAAACTGCAGAACCTGGTCGCTATTGATATGCGTCCTTAAAAGAGATGACGCATTCCAATTTCCTTGGATAATAAGTGAGTACGATGAAAACCACATAATCAGAACGCCCTTTCGATTAACTGCTTATTACATTGACGTAACAAGTAAAGGTAGCATTTAGCATTCTGCATTTTATGCGAGAAATTAAACAAGGACGGATATATACTGAGTTATGTAACATTTCAATATACAATTTAATAAAAATACCTGAATAATATTAACCCAATATGAATAAATATATTTCTGAAATAGAAGGATTCTAGTAAAGAAAATTGCGACATATCAAGAATCATACAAAGTCCGTATTGAATATCAAACGGTAGGTATAGTCGGAATTTCTTAACGAATTAGTTCTTCCCAGAGGAACTAATAAACCGGATTATTAATAACAAAGGTAATTAAGTTCTGTTGTGTTTATAAACTTATGTAGATTTTGGGTTAAGTTTAGCTAAGTTGCCAGTAAAATTAATTTTGTTGTATTTTTGTAGCACTTTCTCTATATGATATTCTATTTATATATTTTCTGACTGTATCTCAAAACTTTCTTACTCACCCTCATAAAAGGTGACCCCTCGCTAAACCTTCGCCAACCCTGATTAAGCTTCGGAATTTTAGTTTCCGAAAGATGAGCATCTAGGTTGGTAATGTAGGATCGAAACATTCTTAAACATATTCTAAATATCATGAAATATAATAGGCAATTCTTTTAAAATATGGATTTATTTAAACTTTAAAAGGCAGACAGAAACTAGTTGAAATTTCCGTTCATTCCAAAAGAAATATATCTTGAAAATATTATTTTTGAAATATTTATACCGTTTGCACCAACAGAATACATATTTCAATCAAACCGAAATTATAAAAGCTTAAGTCAATCGAAGTGTTATATCCAAGATTTATTTCAATTGTTTAAAAGTTTCCTCATTTTTGGCAAATTTTATGACTAGTAAATTAAAATATTTTATTGATTGACTTCTCCCCCAGAAGAGGAGTTTTCTGTAGCATGTTTCACACATTTTTTAATAGTAAGTATATTTGCCTAGTTTCGTCTTCCTAAGATGAAGGGTTGATGATATTCTTTTATGTTTTGCATACATTTCAATCACTGTTTCTCCTCTTAAAATATGTACTATAATGAAAATACGACGATAAAAGGCCTGCTCAAGAAAATTAAAAATTGTCAGCTGGCACTCAAGGGGACACTTGAACACTGTTTGGAGATTGTGCAACTACACATAGACACAAAATTTCTGATAGATGTGAAAAGGGAAATTATGGGGATTTTTAAGTAAGGGTTAGCATTGAATGTCAATAAGAAATACATTTTGAATCAGTTTTAATCTGTCAGTAATAATTACAGCGCAACTCAACAGTTTAAATATGCGCATTAAATAATACTGTTATTATTCACAAATGCTTTTGAAAACTTCTAATCTCAATAATTGAAGTTTTCAAATTATTTTTAAAAATAACATATTTAAACTTCATTCACGAATATGTTATTGGTACTCTTATCAAGAACATAAATCGAACAGTTTTACTAATTATGTTATGAGTACTGTAGATTCATATATAAAAAAGTTTGTTGAACGTATACGCGAGGACGCAACAAATGTGTTTATAGAGAAATAAAAAAAACATTCAATTACAAAAACTATTAAAATATATGTGATACATATAAACCTACTAACACCTTTTCAGAAGAAGAAAACCTACGTTCGAATCTTCTTAATGCTGTCATATGCGTGGAATAATATTTAAACCAATTATATTTCATTGGTAAAAAATAGAGTTCAAATATCTTAATTAGTTATTCAGAAAAGACTGATGAGGGAAGAACATTTATAAAAGTTATATTAGGAAAGAAACTACTTTTATGTGGAGTATGTAGTAGGTAAATTATTAATATAAATCAAAGAAAAAATTAAAGAAAACACTATAAAATATTTATTTGATAAATAAAGAAAAACTAGTAAAAATACCAAGTAATATGCAAACGAAAAGTTGCTAATCATGGTCATTTAACATGATAATTTAGAGGAGTAGCTATTTTTATTGGAAATTAAAATATACAAAGTCAAGACTTATTCCAGAATTTATTCGCAGCTTGTCGGGGTAAGATAACATTTAATTATAACATGAGGAGGAGAATTAAAATTGAAAATAGATAGAAAGCCTAACACAGAAGGTAAATTCATTTCATTTTTAAGGAAATTAAAATACAAAACTAAAAATTTGACACTCTAACTTAAATATTTTTCTCTTGTGTACTCGGAATACCAGCTGAAGCCTGCACTACATTCAAACGTACGATGTAAGTCAACTCTTTTTTGGGCATATAGGCTTCAAGCTAAAGTGAATATTCAATTTGGGCACTGAAGTTCAATTCCTTAAAATAGAACTATTCATATCTACCGGAGTACTATTATTCAGGTCGTATTGAGAGAACAATGAAGGCTCATATATTGTAAACGGCGTAAAACTGGAAATGGAAAAGTAATAGAATCATGAAATTCTCAAGGCCCTTCATCTAATTGACATTTCTAGTGACCAATGCATCGTAACTGTGATCTAAGCTAGATTATCAAAAGTCTGATATCGAAGGTTATTTCGTGTTTCAATTGAACTCGATATATTTGATATCGGTTTAAGCCTTAGTATGAGTTGGATAAATTCGACAAATGCAAATTTAATTGATATTCTGAATCATAGATTCTTGAAATATTTTACATATACTCCGAGAAATATTGTCGGACACAAAAATGAAGCCATCGTACACGTTTCAAAACTTTATTTCAATTCACTTTTCAGATAGAACTCAAAAATGCAAAAGAAGAACAAATTATTATTATTGCGCAATTTATTTTTTTTTCTAAAAGAAACGGATGTCCGACTCTAAGTTTCATTATTTCGTTAGAGATTCGTTTGTTGGCTAATATTAGAAACGTTACAAACAATTAACAAGGGAAAAATTTTTGTTAACTTTATTTATTAAGTTCATTTTGCGAATATTTTCAGTAAAGAGACAAGTAACTACAAGTCTATGATCGGGTCCCAGATTACCGGATTTTTTACTTTACGGGTCATAAACGAAAGTTACATTCCAAAAACTCAGAAAGATTTGAACTGCTATGAATTCATCAAGGCCTACAAAACGAGAACACCTGCAATAAAATGTTTCGAAAACCACATATGGTAAGAGTTAGGGGCTTGTCCTACCGCTGTGTAATCCTCTACCTTCTGACTTCGATGCTCCGAACATGTGAGAATATAGTTTCAGATCAGTAATATTGATTAGGAGAATCGCAGGTATGAACTACAGCGACACACACATGGAGTGGCATATCTATAGGATTCCCTACGAGTGTAGGTTCAGTTTATTTTATGTAGAGAGAACTATGAAAAATATTTTGCTCTCCGTCCCAAGCGCAATGCTTGAGTACGAACAAGCCAATTCTTGTCGAATTATGAACCTAAAATGTACACTACCAATAGTTCTAAACATGTCGCATTGACTTAAATGAATGAATTAATTAATTGTTTATATCCACTAAGTTTTGAGATACGTTTTACACTGAAGAAGTGCACAAATATGATCATGATAGAATCCGTGCGTATTGTTGTGTAAACAGGCAAGTCGCCTGGACTTTGAAACTTGGTAAAGCAATAAATTGTACGTAGCAAAATCATCCTTGATTCAGAGGATAAATCCAGTTAATAATTACATCTTGCTCATAGTGGCATATGACGGCGTAAAATCGTCTGGAAAACTCGTTCATATCGTGCACTAGCTCTTCTTGATTTCCTCACAGAAAAATGATTCATATC
Organism: Thermobia domestica; assembly: GCF_964235325.1. Taxonomy (NCBI): domain Eukaryota; kingdom Metazoa; phylum Arthropoda; class Insecta; order Zygentoma; family Lepismatidae; genus Thermobia; species Thermobia domestica. The sequence goes on from NW_027656135.1 coordinate 119,235, forward strand.
ATACTATTAGTTGCTATTGAAAAATTGATTTGTGAAATAAAAATAAAATCTTTATTAGTATTTTTGTAGAAATATTTTTTTTAAATTTCACTCCTCAGTAAACTAAATTTATTTTTAGTGCTAGGAAATAAATTTGAAAACTCCTGCTAGGGAATCACACAAAATAACCTTAAATTTAACATTTGGTCTTGATATGTTGAACGGTATCTCCTCTAGACTAATGTACGTCAGAACGAATGGACAAATAGATTGACAGATGTCGAAAAATATCATCTTTTTTTTTACGTAGTATGAGACATGAAACGTGTAAACCTGTTAAAATTACGAATTCGATTGTTTTTCACCATCACAATACTTACTCCTACGTCGTTTGTAAATTAATAAGGTATTGGACCATCTTTAGCCACCAGAGCAGCTACCGTGCGATATACACTGAAATTATACAGGTCATGAATGGTAGTAAGAAGAATATTGAAGTATTACACATATAGTTCAACAATAAGCTCTAACTTTGGATAAAGGTGGAGAGCTGGCTGATTACTTGTCTCCAAGACGAACGTTCAATTATATTCAAGTCTATAATTGTCCGAAATAGAGTAGATGTTCAACTTCATATCGGTGTTTCCCTAAAGGACCCACAATATCACCAGTTGTGCGAATGGACGCATTACAATCCAGAAATCTTTTTAATAGTCGGAAACATCTGGACGATAGAATTCACATCGGCCTCTAAAATAGCAACACAATGACAAATACTTTATTTGTTACTACAGATTCCACTAAAAACCAATATCACGCACATCCACCGCCATAAATCATGGTTGGGTGTGTAATAATTCATAATGTGAAGCTGCTTCTGCATGTGACTAGGCTTTAGGACCGCTTCTGAATGTGACTTTCCTCTGGAGCCGCCTCCGCCTTGGTACGACGGCTTAGAAAACACCCCTCAGTAAGAAAATGGACGAGACTATCAAATGAAATCAAATACAAACAAAATAACCGAAATAGTGTTTAAAATAAATATTAATTATGGACGTTAAAAAGAAGAAAATAACATTTAAAAACAATTATATTTATAAATTAAAAATGGTATTGGATTATTTAAATTAAAAACAAAAACAGTTTGTAGTTAAGACGATATGGCAGCAGCTCGATTCTTCCCTTCCTCCTGCTCCGTTAGGTATCGGAAGGTCAATTGTGACCTGTCGCTGATTCTGTTTAGTGTTGCTGAGAGTTGTAGTGAACCAGTCTAATGGTTAAGAGCCGAATGGAGTTTTGCTGAAGGATCCTTGTAGCTTTTGCAAGTCGCTGTATTTTTCAATTCCGTGTTTATTTTCTTTCTTTGGGTTCATTAAATGTTGGGCACAGATCGAAAGGGAAAAAGAAGGGTGAGCAGGTTGTGCATTTCTAAAGGTAAGAAAGGACTTTCCTAACTTCTTATTCTATCCTTTCTGTGTCTTTGCGATATTTAATGTTTGTTTTCGGTCGAGTTATAGTCTCCATTTGGGTTCATCAGTCGAAGTTGTTTATGTTGATTGATGCCTATTGGGCCCATTGTTCATTACTGAAATACAAGTAAATTCCAGATATTGCAAGAAATAATAAAAGGAGAATAAAGTTTACCGAATCATTAAGTTACTTACTATATAAAATAGGTCGTTTGTTGCTGTATCGTTTGACTCAAACTAGTAATTTGACAAACTACTAATACCTTGTTAAAATTGAAAAATGTATATTAGTGATGACGAAGATTTGTGTGTGATAACCTGGCTTATTGAAAATTTGTTTATTGAAAGGTAGATTAGTCTTGTTGAAGGACTTTACTACTTTATATATATATATATATATATATATATATATATATATATATATATATATATATATATATATATTCAATTGAAATAGTTTAAGTATACAATTCCCTAGACTATTTGTTGTTAGTATTGAATTTATTAATTGTAAATAACTTGTTATTAATCGAAGAATTAACTTCGATTGCTATTCCAAATTTCTGAAAAATTGGTCAATATTAAATGTCTTGCATCTGGAATATTTGACTGCAACTTGTGGTAACCTAAGCGGACACGAGTCTCTGGTTTTGTAGGGTAAGGATACGTTTCTTTTTTCCATTTATATGTTGTTGTTTTTTTTAATATTCTAGGTTTCAAAGTTGAGTCCTTTGGGACCGGGATCGAGGGGCATTATAAGTGGAGGTGATGAGGATTCCATTTTTCTTTCATTGTCTGGGTGACAAAGTGGGAGGAAACGGGAGAACTCCGAGAAAACCCAGGAGCATGGTGTTTGTCCACCACAAAGTCCACATGGCACCAGCTGGGATCGAACCAGGGACCCCATGCACCGGAGGTAAACGTTCTGCCCCTGAGCCACCGCGCCCCCTTATATGCAGGAAATACAATGCCTTCGCTCACGGTGAATTAGCAAATATTGAGTTTTGTGGACAAGCAGTTTGAAACATGATTCTGACAGAACCTCTTTGTATCTAAGGAAGAAACGCACCTCGTTATGCTTCTGTTCCCAAAAAAATCGGTTGTTTTGGATTCATTTTTTGTTGTTGTTATTTTATGGAGTTCAGCTCCTCTTTTATTATTGACGCTCTTCTGAGAGTTGATGTATAGTTCAATGTGGTATCGGAAGAACGAAAATGCGTAAATATTACAACGCTTCGCAATCTGGAATTGAGTTTGGAACCCTGTGCATCCAGGCGTTAGAGGCAGGTGCTAGCCACTAGTCTAGTGGAAGAGTGTGCAAATTAAGTCACTAGAATACTGTAAAACCTCCAGGCAAATTTTGAAAATGTAAAACACTGGTGCCACGTGATTGAATTTAGTATAAACATAATAAGTAAATACAAAATTAGAACATTTACTAGAAAAAATATAAATTATGATTATACTATTGATGGGTAAATCTTTGTAAGCCGGAAACTATTAAAGACCTTGGTGTCACCTTTGATCGGAAACTGACTTCCAGAAATCAACCGAAACTATTGCAAATAATGCATGTAAGAATCTTGGCTTTGTTTATCGTGTAAGTAAGGACTTTCATAGTCACACGACAATTTTGAAATTATATTATTCTGATATAATGCCCAACTGGAATACGCTTCTGTTATTTGGACTCCTCATAATGCATTATACAATATACCCAAACGATTGAAAGCGTACAGTGCAACTTTTTGAAACTATTAATGTATAAAAAACTAGATTGTACCACACATACAGTATATATCATACCTGGGACTAGCAAACAACTTCAATATACTGACGTTAGAGAAACATAGGTCTTTTAATGATTTAGTTTATCTGTATAAAATACTAAATAATAAAATAAATTGCAAAGAACTAACTTTTAATATATTTCTGCAAATTCCAACGTGAAAAACGAAATTGAACAATAGTAGTATCCGGTACTGTAAGAAAGCACGTCCTGACATTCTCTATAGGTCCCCTTTATGAAGAATGATCTCTCACTATAAAAATTTTGAAGAAAAATGTGAAGTGATACATGTATTCAATTATGTCTGAAATACAATTAGGAATACAATTTGTAATCTGATAACTTGAATTACACTAGTTAACAAATTTAAACTTTTTGTTTGTTACATGAGAAAAATCACCTGATCTTAAAGGAACTTTTTGCACTGAATTCGAATATGCACTCGGTTTCTCTCCATCACGTACAGTTTTCCCGTAACAGAGGGATTTTCGGGAAATTCCCTCAAAAATTTCCCTTTTTCAGATATTTTATTCCCCTAGCTCCTGTCCCCTTACATATAGTAACATAGAAATTATACCTAAGTATACCTTGATTTATATTTAATAAACCCTAAAAGTTTCGTAAAAATCGCTTTGTTCTTTCTAGAGAAATAAATATATTTGTATGTATACTGTGTGCACTGTTTATTGCACCTGATAGTAATGCTTTCAGATCTCCTGAGTTGGGGTAAAAACGATTTGCTTTATTACTACAAACACAGACATAAAAATGAATATTTACAATAGTCAACAACACACTTGTATTGCTCTCTGTAAATTAGAAACGTGTATAAAAATAGAATGTACTTCCAACGTATATTTTTTTAAACGTACAGTATATGTATATTTTAATACATATATATACAATTCTCCAAATTTTTTCGTTTTGTTCATGAAATGGTTATCAATATTTGTTATCAAATGTAACAGAATGCAAAAGAACTTCCACTTCCCGAGCCCCCTACCAACTGGGAAGAGATATGGCCAAAAGACTCTGATGATGATCATGACCTTGATGAACCATCGACATCAACATGTACATCCAAGGATCCAACGTTCATCTCTGACTGTGTTCGCGAGCCACATTTCATACGGCAATGTGAACTTAATGACCTAGTCCGTGATTTGCACCTGACAAAACAAGAGGCGGAACTTCTGGGATCAAGGCTCCAGCAGTGGAACTTATTGGATGCAGAAACGAACATATCAGTGTACAGGAAAAGGCATGTTCAATTTTCAAGCTATTTCTCAATGCAAGATAATGTGTGCGTATGTACGGATATAAATGGGTTGATGGCAGAGCTAGGAATTCCTTACGTTCCAGAAGAATGGAGGTTATTTATCGACGCGTCAAAGTTCAGCCTTAAAGCTGTCCTTTTACATAATGGAAATAAAAAACCTTCTATACCACTTGCGCACTCAGTGAAGATTAAGGAATCCTATGACACCATGTCAACTTTGCTAAATCTTATAAATTACAAGTACCATTGTTGGCAAATATGTTGTGATCTCAAGGTAGTTGGTATTTTATTAGGACTGCAGTGCGGTTACACGAAGTACCAATGTTTTTTATGTTTATGGGATAGCCGAGCTGATGACAAACATTATGAAGTGAAGGAATGGGAACCTAGAGTGAATCACGTACCTGGAGAATGCAACGTCAAATACGCTCCTTTGGTAGATCCTAATAAAATATTACTACCGCCACTTCATATCAAGTTAGGACTTATGAAAAACTTTGTCAAAGCCATGGACACATCTGGTGAAGGTTTCAAGTATTTGCGAGATAAGTTCCCTAACCTGAGTGATGCTAAGATTTCAGCGGGATTGTTTATTGGTCCCCAAATTAGGAAATTAATGCTTGATGATAGCTTTGACAGCAAGTTAAACAGTACTGAGCGAGCTGCCTGGACAGCATTTAAGTGTGTTGTGCGCAACTTTGTGGGCAATAACAAAGCTGAGAGTTACACAGAAATCGTACAGGACATGATACAGAAATACAAAGAGTTGGGTTGTAGGATGTCTTTAAAAATCCACTTTTTGCACTCCCACCTCAGCTTCTTTCCTGCTAACCTAGGTGCTCTCAGCGACGAACAGGGGGAAAGATTCCACCAAGATATAATGGCAATGGAGAAAAGGTACCAGGGACGATGGGATCCTTCAATGATGGGGGACTATTGTTGGGGTCTTGTTAGAGAATGCAACATTTCTTACAAAAGAAGGAAGTAGTGTACGTTTTTGTAACCCAATGGAAGTTTCATATATTGTGATAGTTTTGATTGTCTTTTCATGACCTTTTGGTACATTTGTATTATTGTTTATTGTAAATTGTCACACTTGTAAATTATATTGTATTATATTTTATATATGTGTTTGTGGTAATAAAGCAAAACGTTTTACCTCAACTTAAGAGATCTGAAAGCATTACTATAAGGTGCAATAAACAGTACACACAGTATACATACAAACACATTTATTTCTCTAGAAAGAATAAAGCGATTATTACGAAACTTGGAGGGTTTGTTAAATATGAATCAAAGTATACTTAGGTATAATTTCTATGTTAGTATATGCAAGGGGACAAGATCTTGGGGTGTAAAATAAACGAAAAGGGAAATGTTTGAGGGTTTTTCCCGAAAATCCCTCTGTTACGGGAAAATCGTACGTGATGGAGAAAAACCGAGTGCATATTCGAATTCAGCGCAAAAAGTTCCTTTAAGAACAGGTATTTCCTTTTATGTAACAAAACCTTTGTTAACTAGTGTTATTGAAACACTAAGAAATTGTCTTTTTTCTTCTGTAAGAAAATAATGACTTTTACCTCTGTATATCGACAGAATACATCTTGTGTTATTACAATAAATAAATAAATAAAGAAGAATTGTCGAATTTATTTCATATTCAATATAAAATATAATATTGTTAGTTTGATCGGAAAATATTTGGACATGAGATATAGAGTCCCAATGGGATTTGGATCGAGTTTCCCATTAGAAGTGGCGGGAAAAAAATTAAAGTCATTACTTACCCAGCTGGAGGAGATAAGCTGGTAGTAACACCTGTAATTAACGTTTGCTCACATTCTATTAAACAGCCACAAGTATCACGTACTATTGCAGATTCTGAAATAAACCACATATAGTTATTTAAATATGTTATATTCTTAGCTAACAAGATTTGCAATAGCATTATAATTATTCAAATTCTATTTAAATACTTTACATTTATCATATTCCACTCATGCAAATATTTTTAATAATGTCAAAGCTTCCTGGCAAGATGGACTATCCACTTCTTGAGAAAAGAATCCAATATATTTTAAAACTAATTAGTGTGTTAGTCTTTCTTCACATCTCTATAATATTTTTGTTAAACTTTATAAAACAAGCTGCATGAATGCCAGTAATAGGCCTACTATATATTTTGTAAATGCACTGTAAGTTGCATGTAGCGTCAATATCTGAGATATATGTAATATATCCGTTTGCTCTTTACTACAATAAACTAGGATACGAAAATAGAGATCTGTAGGTAAGCCTGCAAATTTCCTTAACAGCTTCAACATTCAAATGCATGTCTTCGACGACTGACGGAAGCATTCATCGTTAGACTGAAATAAAGCCTAGTCTATTTGTGAAACCTGTGTTTATCATGCGTTGTTAATAGTTACACTAGAATTAGACGTGAACTTGTTCTAACTTTCAATGTTATCTTACGATCCTACTTCTAGCAAATGTCATAGCTCGTTCCCTTCGTGGCTAACAGGTTAGCGGACGCGCCTTGGGCTTGGTACAACTGGCTTAGAGTCCCTGCAGGGGCTCATGTGGTTCGGATTAAGCGTTAATCAATAGGTCTACGTCTCATATAGCCAGTCCGCTGAAAGAGACCTTAAACTCAAAGTCAACTCGACTCAACTTCTAGCAAACGTAATTATTCCAAATGTGAACACCGCGACGCATTTTGTGACGCTAGTGGCTCATCATGTGATTACAAGCTCGACATTCATTTCCTGATTTGTTTATGGCATTACAGAACAGTTACAGGAGTAACGATTACGTGGAACCGGCAAAAATATTACACGGGTGAGGTGAGTAGAACTTTCACACCTTTTAAATAATTAATTATTGGTTATTAGAGAATAAGATGTTTCTATGTATTAATTATTGTACAATTATTGCACAATATCGTATTCGGTTAGGACTAACACGGAATGTACTTGAACCTGAACCCACAAAGTGGGAATGATGTATGTATTTCCTGAAAGCTTGGGTCAAGGTAAGATCAAAACCGGTTACCAAAATTGGGGAGGTCTCAAGCATTCCACCTGAGGGCAGCACGTTACTCATTTTTTATTAACACCTTTAAGCGTGTCTTAAAGTCCGTTGCAAGTCCGAAAAATCTAAAACTGTGGGACAAATATGAAAACAGAAAAACATGTCTTTCATCATTTCGAAAGTGTAACGTATCAAAATAAAATGAATTGTCCCAGGGTCCCCCGCAGGGTCCGAGATGGGGTCCAACTCAAAAGTTTTAAATGGAAAGGGGATCAACTTGCATATCGTATGAAAGTTGGTGTTAAATAAAAAAAGATAAATCAAGTCTGGACTCTCTACGATAAGCCTGTGCAATATAGCGGTGGGTCAAAATATCAAGACAATGTTTATTGCTAAGTCTATGGACACTCGTATGAATCTGGAACGGTGGAATAGGTGTAGAAACAAAAACACGGATATGTCATTGTTTCAAAAGTATAATGATTCAAATTAAAAAAAACACCCCAGGCCCAGACGGGCTCTAACTCAAAATGTTTATTGGAAAGGGGTTCAAGTTGAGCATCCTGTGGAAACTTATGTGAAGTGAAAGAAGAGAAAACAAGTCTCGACAAGTCTTGATGAAAAAGACTATTGCCACTCCTATTAATCTGAAGCGGTGAGACAGGTGCAAGCACAAAACAAAACAAAACAAAAAACTAGAATGTATGAAAGGAAATAACTCGTGCCATTTTGCAATGCTTATCGACAGTCGAGACTTGTCCAATGTCCAATTCTGTATAATTTAACACAAGCTTTCACATGATGTGATTTTTACTCCCTTGGCACTTGATACTTTTGAGTTGAATCCCGTTTGGGATCCTGCAGTTGAAATTGGGATATTTCTTTTTCCTTTGGTACATTCTAGTTTTTGGTTTGTTTGGTTTTGTTTTTATACCTATCTCACCGTTTTAGATTAATAGGAGTGGCAATAGACTTTTTCATCAAGAATCGAGACTTGTTTCCGCTTCTTTCACTTAATATAAGCTTTTATACGATACTCAATTTGAACCCCTTCCTATTTCAACATTTTAAGTTTGACTCCGTCTGAGACCCTACGAGGGACCTGGGACATTTTTTTTTTACTTTGTATCATTATACTTTTGAAATAATGACATATCCGTGTTTTTGTTTCTACTCCTATTCCACCGTAGGAAGACGAGTGTCCATAGACTTTGCAATAAAGATTGTGTTGATATTTCGACCCACCACTATTTTACACAAGCTTATCGTAGAGAGTCGAGACTTGATTTATCTTCTTTTATTTAACAGCAACTTTCATACGATGTGCAAGTTGATTCCCCTTTCCATTTAAAAATTTTGATTTGGACCCCGCATGGGACCCTGCAGGTGACCCTGGGACAATTTATTTTACTATGATACGTTATACTTTCGAAATGATGAAAGACTTGTTTTTCTGTTTTCATATATTCTCACCGTTTCAGATTTTTCGGGCTCGCAACGGACTTTAAGACACGCTTAAAGGTGTTAATAGAAACGGGTAACGTGCTGCCCTCAAGCGAAATGCTTGAGACCTCTCCAATTTTCGTAACCGGTTTTGATATTACTTTGACCCAAGCATTCAGGAAATATATACATCACCCCCACTTTGTGGGTTCAGGTTCAGGTACAACCCCTGTAAGATTTCCAACCCTAAACCGGGACACTATGAAGATCTAGTCTATTCACTTATTTTTTAAAGGTCAGTATTACTAAATATTAAGATTATAGTCATCAAAAGTGAGCAGTAGATCATTCTTATCAGTTTAGTATCGGTGAGTATTAATATAATTTTCCAAATACTGCACGAATGAATTTTAGAAACTGTCAACATGTTATCACTGAAACTCAAATATAAGTTTAATGAAACTGATACATTGTAATGTCCAATCCTTTCTTGTAAAGTGTACAACGTACATAACTGCCGCGTATAGGTAGTAACTCTTATAACTAGAAACGCTGTTCAGTGAGTAAGCTTGATGCCTTTGCAATTAATGGGTCTTGGGTTCCATCTCCAGTGGGTGGCAATGGTTTGGAACATAACCTAAACAAGGTGGGTTCAGTTCTAAATGCCGAAATCCGGTCGCTTGCTTGGCATTAGTGTGCATTAAGGTGATACGGAATATAATTAATAATTTGGTGCATTTTTACCTATTAATCTGTAGTTTTTCCACAAGCTTCACTTTAGTTTGGGATTTGTGTTTACATCTATGCGTATTTCCTCTCAATTACATCATCGCAACATTTCATTTATTCTCAGCCTCAGCGTCATTTACTGCATAGTCATGTGCGTAAGACTGAAAGATTTCATTCTTATTTTTTTGACTTCAAAATATTCTGCAAATGAATAATTTTGAATGTATTTTTTATTCTTGTTTAAACAAAACTTCATAATACACCTTTAATTTTACGCTTTTGTATAAAATACATGGCAACCATCTGGATACGCAAAGGAAATGACAACATCACTATTTCATTTTGTTCTATAGGTTAAGCTATATTATTATTATTATTATTATTATTATTATTATTATTATTATTATTATTATTATTATTATTATTATTATTATTATTATTATTATTATTATTCAGGGCTAAACTGCAGAATTGAGTACCACGGGTTGGCCCATCATTGTTTCCAGTCGCTGTTGTACCCGCTGTCCGCATACTAGACAACAGAAAAGATTAAGCGTCATAGGAGATATGACCTCACTATAGTATCTGCAACGTTGTTCCTTTATACTGGAGATATTTTAGTTACGTACTCGGGAATAAAATTGTTAAGTTCGAACCAATACTTAATGCTTATAAATCGACAACGTCTTGTACCATTGAAAAGAAAAACAAGTTCCTGAATAACGGAACAAAATTTTGCATTTTGTACCTAAGTGTAAGATGTGGTTTCACTTGCAACTCCATGCATTACAAAAAAAGAGAGTATAATCTTGTATTGGCTGTGACTTTAAATTTGGCACAACAACAGTGTCAACTAACTTCAACATGTTTCAGTATGGTGCGACAATAGAATAGTGACGAAATTTGGGGTCGTATTTAAAAAAATTAAAAAGTTTCTCATTAAATCATTGTACCTTGGAAAAGACTTAAATTGATATTGTGGTTATGATCATTCGATATACAAGTTTTACTTTTATACTAAAAATTTTAATTTCAGTGATTCTATTTACAACTTGAAAGGATTTAATGATTTGGAAGAAATGTGTGGATTACCGTAGACTTTTCAGTACCTTTTAATATATATCATATTTCTTATGAAATTTGGAATTACATGTTCATTATTATTATGTATATTTTACTAAACTACATTTCTGAGTTTTATGAATAGGACAGTATTAATGAAATATTAATTAAAGTAATGTAATGAGACTTCAGTTCAATATCAGGAATCAAATTCCATGGTCGGTGAGTTTCTGCTTCCGCTTGGGCAGGATTTTGAAACATAAGAGAAAAATAACTTTCATATAAAGACTAAGAGATGTATGTCGGCTTGATTTGTAAAACCTTCATTCTCTTATAACATTTTCTAATATAACAATTTAATGTAAACATAATATTCTATGCCAAAGTTTATTACTGTTTTCTATTAAGGATATGAGAGTGAGACATTAGGAACTTTAAAATATCTGGATCAAAATTAACATATCAAAACCGTATTCAGAAAGAAATTAAATGTCTACTAAAAGCAGGGAATTCGTGTTATTGTGAAGTTCAACCCAAGAGTTTAACGGGAATAGTGGAAATAGGAAACTTCATAACGAGGAACTGCATAATTTATATCGTTTACCAGACATTGGTAGGATCATCACATCTAGGAGGGTTAGGTAGGGAGGTCATGTAACCAGAATGAAAGAAAGTAAGAACGCTTTCAGAGTTTCAACTGCAAATATAATCGGATAACAACCACTATGATACAGATTGGAGGAAATATTAAAATGGATCTCGTAGAAATAGGAATACAAATTAAAAACTGAATCCAATTGACTAAGAATAGAATTTAATGGAGAGCTTCTTTGAACATGGCATTGAACCTCCGGTTACACAGCCCATGGAACAAGTTAGTTAGTTAGGGGAAGAGATAAAGAAGTCATGTCAGTATTGTATAAATAAATAACTTACTTTTTTGAATAGCGAGTGTACTAGCTTATTAATGAGATATCCTCAGTAGAATTCCTAGATATGACAAACAGGAACAAGGATTTCCTTCAGTGCCCATATGGATACATATATAAAGGTAACTGAGAAAGTTCTGAGGCTTTTCCACACACCATTTTCGAATATCGATTTGTCACCTAAGACTACGTTAAAGATCTAGAATAGTCCCCATTATTATTGTCGACCATCCAACGTTCTGGAAGGCCACGGCTTCCATCGCAGTAGAACTCGGTGGGCAGAAGCGGAAAAGGTATCAAGTGCATTTTCCACATCTACTAGAAATTTGAACTGGCGTCCTCTAAGGTGATTGTCCAAGGAATAGAACAGGTGATAATAGGATGGGGCAATGTCCGGGGAGTGTGGCGGATTCAATAGTTTTCCATCTAAGGCGTAGAAAGGTGTCCCGGTCATCCTAGCGTTGGCCTTAGCGTTGTCCTGTAACAGAAGTTTGAGCTTTTCTTTACACAGCTCAACTGCTGACAGTACAGTTATGCCCTGGCTAGCTGGTACGATACCGCAAGCAGTCCAACAAACACATAGGAGGATCTCCTTCTGATGCACTGATGATTTCGGTTGTTTGGAACCGGTTCGTGGGATGCTAACCAATCATGACGGCACAGTGGAGCTTTGTATAGGACCCGCTTCTCATTATATGTCAACACCCTGTCCAGAAACAACTCCTTCCTCAAACGAAACAGGAAAATTGCATAATTGTCTGCTCGATTTACTCTCTGGAACGCAGTCAAATGAAGTGGGACCCATCGCCCAACTTCAAGTGCTTCCCAAGTTGATGGAGGAGCTCTTCAATGGTTTCTGCACTCACATTGAGTTGTAGTTCCAGTTTCTCACATGTCTGACAAGTGTATGCCCCAATTGCTGCCTAAAGATCTTGACATTTTACATGTGTGGTCTTCCGGAACGTGATACGTTTTCGAATGTGTTTTGTCACCGTCCTTAAACTTGTTAATCCAGTGCTGTACTGTCCGCGTAGTCATGATGCTCTCACCAAAGGAATGGCATATCTTCCGTCCTGCTGCAGCGGCGTTTGACCCAGGTTTCAACTAGTAGACCATACACGCCCATACGATGCTTTGTAGAGGTTTCATGTTCACTCTGTCCTTACGCAAGTTCAAGGTGTAACTGATCTGCCACAACCAGGTAGTATGTTGGATATACTCACACCAACAACTGGCTTTCGCCTTATCTTCATTCGCGTGTAACTCGCGGTGTGAGTCATGTGAAACACAGACTCCCATATAAGGCAACGTAAAGTTCTTGATTACCTTTATACGTAAGTCTTAGGATGATGCGGTTCTTATTGTGTATACTGAGTATTTCTAAATTAAAGGTTAGTATGCGTCAGTCTGTGGCTTCCTCCTAGGCTTATTAGGCGAATATCAGGATGATACTTTTAAATGTAATTCCTAGTCTCGATTTTTCCACTTTGTGTGAAATTATGATTTTTATTCGGTTTAGTTCTTCATTACTAAATTGAAAATTGGCTTCAGAGACTGCCTGGAAGCTTTTAAGATAAATATTCCTAATCTTAATCGTACAGGCAGAGAACTTTACTATCGTTATCGTCACAATCCTAAAATAACAAGTACTTGTCATATAAGACTAGCATGCTCATATCTATAATACCTTCCCAAATTAGATTTCTCTTGCATTTCTAGAGAAAAGTTTGAATTTAAGATAAGTGAATAAAGATGACTTTTATTGCAAACGATCTTGGTTTAAACCAACTAACTGTAGTAGAAGTACTAACAATTTCAATGTGGTTAAAATAGGATTGTTTGTATTACAATGCATAAAACCCTTGTGTTTTATGCACGTGGACATCTTTTTGATATTTTATAACATTGAGAAAATAAGTCACTTCTCATTGTTACTAACGTCGTATAAATTTATTCGTAATTTAATTTATCCTGAGGTGTACTACGTTTGTTTTATAGAGAAGGGTTAACAATTGCTCTGTCGGTTATGGTTTATCAATAGCAGCCAATTTGTACAAAAGTACAGACTATCATTAAACATTTCTTCATATTTCTTTCAGCGGTTTTATCATTATCTTTTGAGTGTTCTTCATTGCAAACGACAACACTCATAGTGTTCTTTGACATATTTAGTGTTCTTTGCTTAGTCCTGAAGAAATTATGGTTCCACTAGAATTGTTTTATGAACTAACTTTTAAATTTGGATTTTGAGAAATTCAGAATTAACACATTTTTTCAGATTTGAGAAAAATATTTCAATATATCTATGAATCTTTGAACAATTTTACAAAGTAATTTTTCTCTTTATCGGCACGGGTACTGAACTTATATTTCGCAATAATTTATATCTTGAACAGTTATACAAATATCCCACCAGCCGAATTATTACTGGGAATCTGGCCAATGTCCGGTTTTGTTATCCATATGTCCCTGCAGGTTCACACAGATGGCGCGAACGTCATAATTTCTTTAATTCCGAAGTAGCCTCCGCCTTACATGACAGTTCTCCTTTGATTATATGGGGCGGAGATCATAACAGTACAGTTTCCGCTCAAGATTCCACTTCTACTTCGAAGTTCTGCCCTATTTTTTACAGGTGATTAACCAAACCAATTTAATTTATGTGATGTCTGGCGTCATCTTCATCCCCACAATCCTTTACACACCTTTTTCTACGACACTGAATCTTCACGCCGAGAATATTTTTATATCTCACGGTCATTACATGCACATGTGCAATCTGTGGAAACGAGTCCAGTTAATTTTTCGGTTCACATGGGTCTGTTGCAGAGGCAAGCAACAGATTATTTATAATGTACTGGATGATGAAGGTTTTTTTGTGAAGGAACTAATATTATTCCATACTTTGTGCTCTATTTTGCCGATTTATATCGCAACCATGATGTTGCAGCTAGTGATTACGGTGTTTTTGATGCTTTGAACTCTCTCCAAGTTAAACTCCAAGCCCAGTTTGATGCTCCCTTCAGTGAAGCAGGAATTCAGCATGACCCCACCATGCAAAAAAGAATAAATCTAGTGGCATTGACTCCCTACTTTACGAATTTTAACAGTCATTCTCAGATCTTTACAATCCTAGTTTTACTGAACATTTTAATGCCTTTCGATCTAATTTACAAATCGGCAAACCATTTAGACATAGTATTATAGTATGCATTCCTAAGCAGCCCAAGAGCACGCAAATCACTAATTTTAGACCTATCACTCTCGTTTGTTGTGATTATAAACTTCTCGCAAAAGTTCTAGCCGCCCGGTTACGTAATACTTTAAGTTCCAATCTGTTGCCGGAAAAATTTGGCCACAGCATCAGCAGCATGCTACATATCTGGCTTTAACTAATATTAGAGACAAAATAGCTTATTTTGAAAATCGTCCGAAACTAAATGCCGCGCTTTTGAGTACTGATTTTTCTCTGGTCTTCAAGCTAAGCAATCAGAACTTATTCACCGTTCTTGAGAAGCTTCATTTCGAGCCAGTATATTTAAATACGCTTAAGACGCTTTACGCCCAGCGTACTGCCCAAATTAAACTAAACGGAGAATTAACACGGGTCTTTCCAATTAACCGGGGGCTTATTAAGGGATGCTCCTTGTCTGCCATGATATATAGCATTGCCGTTATGCCGCTTCTGCATAAGATCCCGAATGAAATGACGGGGTTGTGTATTCCTCCGACTAGTATTGAATTTCAGAGTTTCGTTTATATGCTTTTTTTTCTTGCTTTCTGTGTGATTTAGATAATATCCTTAATAATCTTCACATATTTAGTCAACTATCGGGTGCAGAATTACATCCTACGAAAACCAAACGACTTGTTTTGAATGATACGTCTTCTTGCACTTTTGTCTCCCCCTTCCCTGTAGTTAACACTTATAAAATTCTTGGCTTTACTTGACATACCAATATACTAGCATCTATTCAATCAACATATGAAATGGCTGTTACTAAGGTTATTAAACTGCTTGATAAACACAAAGCTTGAAATCTTACATTACATGAGCGAGCGACCTTCTTAAATATGTTTGCCTTTAGTTTATTGTGCTATATAATGTCGATTTTTCAGCTTTCTGTATCACATGCTAGTGCACTTAACAAACATCTGTTTTTCTGTTTGTAGTATCAATCGACACTACGAGTTCATCGTAGAACTGTGTGTGCGAACAAGGAAGTAGAATGGTTAGGTATTAAGGACGTGGATTGAAGGACGTCGTTTCCATTTCGATTCCCGCACATGCCAGCTTTTAACTTTTTTCTGAATTTTTCTCTGTGTGCCATATAATGCGTTGCCTTTGACACGTGACTCTCAGTTTACCTGTTTCTATTCAGAACTAGTTCTAAACTTACCGTTACCTACGCACCGTCATTTTAGACATTTCTTATGCTCGTATCAGTTACACAGCTATTGAAGATACTACTGTGAAGGAATTGTATGCTTATTATGCAAATTATCTCTATATCTCCCAAAAATGTGTATCTCGCCATCCCAATTGTTCTTGGGAGAAAATTTGGCATAATATTAATTCCTCTTTTTTACCAACTGAAATGAGAGAGTTATGGTATAGGTTAGTGCACAATATATTTCTTACTAACCATCAAGCGTGGATAATCGGTTTTCGACGAGATGCTCAATGTCTGCGATGTCGACAAGCTGACACATTCATCCATCGCTTACAAACATGTCCATCCACCCAGCATTTGTGGCGTAGCTATACATATATTACTTGTACTTTGTGTTGATCCACAGTTTATTAATAGTGTGCCGTTTTTTCTTTTCCCTGATTTTCAATACTTTCCACATAATAAACGCAATATCGTAGTGTGGTTAGCTATTCACAGAGTGGCTATACTACTTACAGAAAATGAAGTGATGATGCAAGCAATGTACAATTTTAGGCTACACTGCACTTTAAAAACAATGCCTTCAAATCTACGCTTGCGTTATTTTTCTTACTACCCGACTACTGTTTACTTTTTCGTTCTAGTTTTAGTGAGTGTGTGTTTATGTGTATACTTCATGTGGTTGATTTTCAATTGTATTGCAGTGGTAGCCTTTGAACTTTGTGATTAATCTTATTCTGATTACTCTTATCCCTTGTGATTACTTTTTTTCTGTTCTTATTATATATACATACATTATGTAATTTCTTGGAATAAAACTGACTGTTTAAAAAGAGTCACTAAGATGTCGGCTTATGGAGTGGATCAACCCGGGTTCAAATGTCGGCTGTTCAGTTTCATTTTTCTTTCTTTCAAAATACAATTCTATATTTTGTGTTTATTATGAATAATTGCTCCATTGCATTTTTTGTAGATTACCTTAATTAGTGTAATTTAAGTAAAGTTAGGAAGATTAAGATAAATATATGACTACTTTATCCCTTGGTCAAGATTTAAAAGTGGGTCGTTGGTCAACAGGATGTGACTCACTGCGACACATAACCCACCGTGACCCACTCTGACCCAACAACCCATTTTACCCACGCTTACCCATCGCTCCCCTCTGGCTCACAGACCCATTCTGCTCATTGCATTGTAGACAGATTCTTCTGAGCACTGGTGAATTTGTCTACGTTGTACTTTGAAGGACAACCTTTTTTCTTTTCTCATTCGTTTCTATTGAAGAAAGAACTTCAGGCACTCTTGCAGAACTTCAGGCAATTGACATATTTGCAATTGTACTAATACCAATAGAACTTACTTCTTTACTTTTCACACACAGCCTGAGAGTTTTTAGAGAAGTTAAATACTGGAAAAATAATTTTAAATCATTTACAATATTTGAATTATTAAATAAAAAATTGAATATGACTATGTGTGTACGATCATCATTATCAAATTGCAAAGTCAACTGAAATGACAATTGGCATATACATAGTTAGGCCCTAATCTCAATATCATTTTTTTAAAACTCTCTTTTATAGGGGGGTCATTTTCCATATATAGGGTTGATTTCTAAAAATAACCGAAAATGATCGATATTAAGTCAGAAACAAAATGAAAAGCAACTATTGAGAATAAAAACTACAGTGTTACGAATTTTACATCTACTGCTTTTTATTAATAATAATTGCTGAAACTTGTGTTTATTATATGGAGTTTTCAGAGCGTAAGAGTATCATGTCATAAAATTGTGAGGAAAATGAACATAAAACTTGTACTGTAAGTTTAATTACGTGGGAATTTTAAATATGTACAGAATGCTTAAATTATATGGACATTTTTAGACTTCTCTTTACTTTAGTCTATTTTATCTTGATTTGAGACTTTCAAATTTCATCCTATTTTCTACTGAAAATGTTTGTAAGTAAACAAGGAAATAATTATATATGATAATTAAATTTAAATACATCGTAATTTGGCTCATGACAAGCACTTTACCATTGTATACCGTAAATATCACATGCACCGGTATTGTAACAGAGCGGTGCTTAAGCGTTGAACTATAGAAATGCAAATTCCGATTAGTCATAATTTCACATCCTTGTTTTATTATAAGTGTAAACTTTATTCAATGGAGAGTAGAGCGTGGATCATGACTCAGAGTTGTTGACGATGAGTCAGTAAAAAGCAGATATATTTTTAAATTCCCAATCAAGATAACTAGACCAACGTACAGAAGCCTACGTTACAAATTTTATACCTATTTTTCTCACAACTTTATGGGTTGACGGTTCTGTGCTCTAACCGCCCCATATAACAAAAAAGCTTCAGCAATTATTATAGTAGAAAGCGCATGGTACGCAAATATGAATATATCATGCGAAACACTGTATTTTTTGTTTCCCAATTTTGTTCCTGAATTTCTTTCTCAACTAATATCGATCGTTTTGCATTATTTCTACAAACTAACCCACTATGAATTTACCGTATATAGAAAGTGCCGCCCCTGCCTATAAAGGAGAATTTTTAAAAAATGCTATGAGACGTTCTGTTCATTTTCAGTAAAGAGTTAATGTACTGAATTTCAGCTCCGAAAGTTTAACGGCTTGTCAGATACTCAATTTTTCTCGCAACTATTCGGATACCCACTATCCTTTAAGTAGTAATGGGGTCACCGTCTCATTCTTTTTATCAAATTAGGGGCCCATGCCCCACAGCTTTAATGCGAATGAGTCAGTGATGCTTTGGCCTGGCATTACATCACCTATTGAAATTTGCTTATGCATACTCAGGAGCCATGAATCAGGGAATGCACAAGATCAGTCAGGATACAGAAGTTCACCTTGATTCAGATGAGGAGGGGGTATAGAACCTCGTTTCCTTTGATGAGTATAAAGATATCAATTTCGGAAGTTTTTAACTTGTTCTATTATCTTTGATGAGAACTTTTCGTTACATAATTGAGTACATAGTTCACTTCTTAAATTTGGGAGTCTTCTCGTTCGCTTCTATGAGTATCAATGGTCAATTTCCGAGGCATATGAAACCTCATTTGATGGGACCTTGTTACGTTATATGATTATTTCGAGTTATACTTGAGATCCTTTCCTTAAATTTGATATGGTAGTATATGGACTCCATGATCGTTCGTTTCGTTCCTTGTTATATAGCACAGTGGTGAACATGGATACCTTACATGTGTGGATTACTAAGTTATAGACATTGCAGTAGTTCCAAGTTCAATTCTTGGTTCTAGGTTTAGGAATCTTTGAATTTAATGTCCCTCGAGTCTAAGCGAAACGATGATGATGAGAAATGATGAAATGAGAAAACAACATAACTTACTTGGCTGATAATTAAAGCAGAAACCTCACACATTAGTGGTAAGCGCTGTACCACTGAGCCACAGTACTTCATTGAGAAGTTTTAGTTTGTTGATTACTACGTTACAGACATTGCAATCGTTAGAGTCGGATTCTTGGTGTTAGTTTCAGGAAATGTTGAGTTTAACTTCCTACTCGAGGCTAAGGGAAACGATGATGATGAGAAATGGTGGAATGAAAATACATCATAAACTTACTTGATTGCGGATTGAAACCAGGGACCTTACACATCAGACAGAGGATCTGAACCACCGTACCCCATGGCGACAATTTAGTTTTCGGAGCCAGCAGTTTTCACATATGGAAAGAACACTTGTAGTTTATGTTATGTTACATTTCACATATCTACTCGTTGTTAACCATACGAGTTTGTTGTGAAATTACAGAATCTGCTCTTTGCAAAGAGTACAATGTCTTACTACATCAGCATTTTATCTTTCAGCTGTTAGTGAAACGATGGGCTTTTAAATCTCAACTTTACGTTTATGTCAAAGACTTTTTTGTAATACATCGACGAGTGTTACATTTTTCAAACAAGTTTATAAAAATGAATCACTTTAGATGTGTTAATTTGAATGTCGTAATAAATTAGCGGGAGCATATTTCTTTTAACTGGATGATGTCATGATCAGAATTGCAGTACTACATGATTATATAAAAATATTAACTAATATGTCGTAACTATTGAAAACGTGTGTCAGGAGAAAACGTGAATAATACCACAGCAATGATCAACAAATTAGACTGTTTGTTACATCACGTTTGGCTCATGATAGATTAGAGTTAGGGGCCACGGTGGCTCAGTGGTAGAGTGTTCACGTTTAGTGCATGGGGTTCCGGGTTCAAAGCCTGCTTCCGCAAAGTGAACTTTGTGGTGGAGAAACACCGTCTGCGTGGGTTTCCTCGGGGTTCTAACGTTTCCACCTACTTCCTTCTTTCCACCATTTCATTCATTTCTCATCACCACCGTCTCCTTTAGCCTAGCCGGCATAACCGTCGGACCTAAAACTCAAAATTTTTATTTCATTTTCATACATGAGAGTGGCTAATATTGAAAGCTGAATTTTCATTGGTTCTCCGTGATGTCATTTATTAATTTCCTTGTTTTTAATTGGCTGATAGCGATGTCACTTTACAGTTGAACATGTTCCTGACCTAAATAAAAATTCATTTTTCATTTTTTAAGTCCTACTTCTACGAAGATCTTGAAATTGAGCAGGTGTACCTCTTGTACATTGTGAAAACTTTAGTTCACTGTTTTTCCCTTCAGTGAATTTGAGGTAAGTTTATTTAGATTCTATCCTCAGACAAGTTTATAAACCGCGTTACTTAATATCAATTGAGTGCTTCTTGAACCGTACTACGCATGAGAATATAATTGTTATTACTAATGCACTGTTTTATTTTTGCATTAATATTTAGTCTCTGATTGATCTTTTGAATGATTATGAAAGAATTAGTGGGAGTGCCTCGAATATACCCTCACTCATAAACTTAAGTGATCACGCATCGAATCAGGAACCCACACATTAGAAGTAAGCGCGTTCTCGAAAACTAAGCACGAGAAAGAATATGATTTGTTGATTTTGATTTAGCGTCCCTTCAGTATTGAGGCTAGGAATACTGCTTAATGTTGAATCTGAGTGTATACTGGGTGTTGAACCTGGGGGAGGCGCGTACGCTAACCACTGAACTATGAAAAAAGCTCAGTTTCTGAAAGTTACCCATTTTTAAGCACTAAACATGAATTTGTTCCCCGAAAAGGTTTAACAGCGAGACGTGGACCTACATTTTAATGTGAAATCTGATCTCTTATCAAGAATCGAACCAGAGTCTTTCTTGACAGAGCCACGTACGCTAACTACTTAGCTCGGAAAAGAGTGCATACAAAGCAGGTGCATGAGATTTTGTTTCTCTTTCATTTTCGTTATACGTTTCAAAGTTCACTGCGAGTTGAAAAATGCTTACTACAATGATTGTCTCAGCACAGTTCGAAACTACTTCGTTCATTTATTATCACTACAGAATTGTAGGTCAGTTATATGTTGAAGTTAATCCCGAGTTTGATTTCCAGTATGACAGCAATGAAACTTCTTTAACAGTAGAACTATTCGAGATGTGAATTCTTTTACGATTTACAGGTTAGTCTTTTGATACCGCTAAGCGTTTTTCTTTCTCCCTTTGATAAACAGGTAAGTGTTCTCTCATCTGGGAATTCAATTTTAATTGGTGCTTGTTATTCTTTTCTTGTTGTAGACATTTCTTTTCTTTACCTATTCCTTCTTGTCTTACCTTATATTTTCCTGTTTGAATATGGCTACCTCTGGGTTTACTGTCTTGCGAGAAATCAATAGACATTATCGGCGTTTAATCTTGAATGTTGAATGCTTTATATTCAAACAAATACTCCAACTAGCAACACCGATATTGTTGAGTGGGTTCAAGCCTCGTTTCAACATATGTTGGTTTACTTATTGGAAAATGTCGACGAATCATCGATGGTTGGATTATCTCTTTTATCTCACGATGAGAAAAGCAGCCATTTTATTTATCTTTTCGGCGTGCAAGTAATCTGACACTGGAGTCTTTATGGGCTTCCCTCGATCGCATCTTACAAAGGGACAATAGCTTTCTCATGAATGAACCGTTCATTGTATACTTTCATCATATGGATGTGCCTCGTGGATTTGGAAGAATTGGTCCAGGTCTTTTATCAAACAACGAGTTATTAAAACACAAGAATGGCATTTTACGTGTAACCAACAAAGAGAAGAAATGTTTGACTTATTCGATTTTGATTGATATTGGATTGAAAAAATATAGGATACGGATAAGAAAATGTACATACAATGTCAGAATCAGCGTAGATGTGTTGTTAAGCCAGACGTACATGAAGTTTTGTGCAGGTGCTCAGTGAATTTAGACCATGAGGAATCCGTGGAAGAGTTGCGACAATTCCAACGTTACTTGACTGATTATAGGCTCACCGTATACACCAGTTTTTCCGGAGAAGATATTATATATGAAGGGCCTGGAAGCAAAGACAAACTTCCAATCAATTTGATATACTTGAATTCATATTATGACATCATCACTTCATTAACATCTGTTTTTCCTGATGTGTACTATTGTGTAGCATGCCACATAAATATAATAACAGAGATATACACGTCAAGATAGTAAGAGCAATTCGGAAAAACAGTGCTTAGAATGCTATCGTGAATTTTATGGTGAAACGTGCTACGCAAATCAACTGATTATACCATAAAGAACAGCCAATATGCAAGATGGTGAAACAGTGTTCCAAATGTTTACGCATATATTCGCTTGTTCATACAGGGGAAAGACAAAATCATTGCACAGTTAATTTTTGTAATGTGGGTCATCAACATGTTTCGTCTTCTCACGAATGCTACATGATGCCTGATATACCTCAATTAAAGCCTGGAGTTTTACATGCCAAGAAGGCTATGATTGTTTTTATGATATCGAAGCTTTACAGAATACTTTCTTTGACGAAGACACGTTTATTGATAAGCCCAATTTACTGGTGGCCCAACAAGTATGTTAGAACTTTATTCATGATGAAGATATACATCATCCGTGTGAAGTTTGTGGACAGCGGGAACATATATTTCAGGATGATAAGGTCAATGCCTTTCTTGCATATCTACGTCAACCAAGATCCAACATCAAACTTATTGTATCTTTGGCACAAAATTCTAAAGGATATGATGCTCATTTTATTCTTAAATCCTTAGTAGAAGAACATGAATTTAAACCTACTTTGATTTTGAACGGAGCAAAAATTTTAACCATGAAAGTGAATCAGTTATCGTTTATTGACACCTTAAATTTCATGCCGATGGCTTTAAGTACATTTTTCAAGGCATTTCATTTACCAGCGACCAAAGGGTATTTTCCACACTTTTTAATACTTTTGCAAATCAAGCGTATGCGGGGAAATTACCAACCACTCTTTATTATGGTGCAGATGAAATGACAGTTGATGAACGAGAGAAATTCATGACGTGGTAAAACGAACACCAGAACAATATGTTTATTTTCCCCAAATTAGTAAAATAATGTGTCGGGGACGTCCATGTATTTCAAATGGCTTGTATATCTTTCATGGCCGCTTTTGAAGAAGAAACCCAAGTAAATCAGTTCCTGGAGGATATCACTTTCGCGAGTGTGTGTAATTTAGTATTTCGATGAAATGTCTTAAAACCGAATTCCATTAGCATTATTCTTACAAAAGGATACCGCCACAGAATCAATCAGTCACGGATTGTTTTGCAGTGGCTTGCCTACATGGAAGAAAAGGAGGGACATCCAATTCTACATCCAGCAAAAGGAAAAGAAGTCTTTGTTGCTGGATTTCATCTGGACGGTTATCATAAACATCACGACACTAAAGAAGAACACATGTATGTCTTCCAAGGATGTAGATTCCATGCCTGTTCTCTTTGTGTCCCTACAGGCTCTGATCAGCACATTTATGGAAATTCGGAACAGACTATGAACTATTGCTACGAGAGAACACAGCGTAAAATGAAATTATTATGATCCATGGGATATAAAGCACATGATATGTGGGAATGTGATTTCGTCAGTTATAACAATCCACCATTAGCCTCTTCTTTAAGCACACATCCCTATACTAATAAGAGATCATTAAATCCAAGTGACAGCTTCTATGGTGGCCGTGTTAATCCCATTACATTGTATCACGTCGCAGATGAAAATGAAGGCGAAGAAATTCGATATTCGGATATTGTTTCGTTGTATCCGCATATCAAAAAATGTGGACGGTATCCAATAGGTCACCAACAAATTTATCTACAGGGAGATTCAGAAATGCCTGCCATTCAAGATGTGAAAAGATTAATCAAGTTGCAGATCTGGCGTAGTAGAAATGTCTTCCATCCAGTGCTCCCATTTCGCTCAAATAAGAAGTTATTGTTCCCACTTTGTCGTGCTTGTGTCATAGCATTAAATCAAGATTCTGAATGTACACACTTCGACAGTAAACGAAGTCTAACAGGACCATGAGTGTCCTATGAAATTCAAAAAGCTATCGAACCTGGGTATCAAATAACTGAAATCTACGATAATTAGGATTACGACCTCAACGTATATAATCCATAAACCAAGACCGGTAGATTATTCAGTGAATACATCAAAACATTTTTGAAATCCAAGCTGGAAGCTTCTGGATGTCGGTCCAATTGCGTCACCGAAGAAGAAAAGCAACAGTACATTCAAATTGTAGAACAACGTGAAGGCATAACTTTGAATTCAGCAAATATAGTGACAAATTCAGCGCTTCGTAGTCTTGCCAAAGTCTGCTTGAATGCCTTTTGGGGATGATTTGCCATAAAGGACAATTTCAACCAAATGATCATCATTAACGAAGCCAAAGAATTGTATCAGAAATTAACTGCTCCACATATACAAGTCAATCAAAGTTTACATGTCAATGATTCGTTTTAATAACTTTATTGGCAGTATGAAGATGATCTATCACAAAATCATAATGCTAATGTTATCCTCGAGGCATTTACAACGTGTCAAGCTCGCCTGGAATTCTACAAATATTTAGAACTGCTGCAAGAAAGAGTACCATATTTTGATACAGTCTCTGTGATATTTACGCAGCGACCATCAGAGCCCATAATAGAACCAGAAATATTTCTTGTTTCAATGTCAAATGAACTGGAATCAATTGGACCAAAAGCATACATTAAAAATTCGTGTCTGGTGTCTGGCAAAACAGTACGCTTTAGGAGTCTACAACACTGACACGAAACCAACCAATTATGTATGCAAATTTCGTGGATTCAAACTCAATTATTCAGCAAGCCAAAAGATAAATTTCAATAGTCTCACGCAAATGATCATCAGTCTGTCAAGTGAAAAAGTTTCATTAGCACGCCACCCAAAATTTACAGAACTCAGGATCATCATCTTGTCACAAAACCTAAATACTAAAAAGTACAGTTTAAACTATATAAAACACCTGCTAAAGCCCAAAATATACGAGACATTGCCGTATGGGTGTAAAAAATGAAAATAAAATAACAGCAATATTTTCCCTAATCCCGCCATCATCACCTCCGAAAGACGGGCAAAAAGTCAACCTAACACGAGACCTTCTCCTGCTGATGCTTCAACGATACACGACTTTCTTCTTCCACGGATGCTACAACGGAGACAAACTCAGGTTACATCACCGTTCCACCTTGCAGAAACCAGTGAAGAAACACGAATTCAGGTACGAAAATTCTTAATCATTTTGTCTAATGCTCATTTGCTTTTTTCTCTCACTTTATGTTAATAATCTGTTTCTTTTTTACAGGAAACAAAATAAATATTACCACGTATATTCATATGTTTTATTTTCTCTTTACAGAATTTGTGTCCATAAATGACACGTCTTTACTTGAAAAAATATATGCACAAAAACATGGAGAAAAAGAAATTCTCAATTGTATTTCACACCCTAAAATAAATGTACAGAAACATGAAGAAAAGAATCCTGTATTTTATTTATATCCTAAAATTGTTCCAGTAAATTTTTAACAAAAGTTTTGTGTACAAAACTAAATTGTTACAGAAAAAAGTTTGTGTACCAAACAAAACTTAGGAAATTTAACAAACCTTTTGTATACAAAACAATAATTCTGTTTCAGAAAAATTTGTGTAATATCTAAAACGTAGTAATCCACATGAAGGTATCCATCTGCACCCCTGAGGTATGTAACAAGATACAAAAGAGATCACGGAGTACATGTACCACCATATCAAATTTAAGGAAATGATCTTAAGTACACCAGCAAACAATCATATAACGTAGTAAAGTCCCATCAAATGAAATGTCATATACATCGGAAATTGATCATTGATACTCATCAAAGCGAACGAGAAGACTCCAAATTTAAGAAGTGAACCAATGTTGTCAATTATATAACGAAAAGGTCTTATCAAAGATAATAAGATAAGTTTAAAAAACTTCCGAAATCGATAGTTTTATACCGATCAAAGATAACGTGGTCCTATACCTCCTCCTAATGTGAATTAAAATGAGCGTATGTATCCTGAGTGATCCTATGCATCCCCTGATTCATGGGCCCTGAACAAGCATAAGCAAAATTTCAATAGGTGACGCAATCCCGAGCTAAAGCATCCCTTACTCATTCGCATTAATGCTATGGGGCGTGGGCCGCTAATTGGATGCATAGTAAGATTGATGACCCCATTACAACTTCTTTGATATTATTATAATGAAAGCAATATGAGAATATCCAAGTTTGGATTAAGACATAAGTATATACCAAAATTCATTTCACTTGACTGCAATTTGGCCGTGATGATTAGGCACCCATAGTTACATTAATTTTTATATAATAATTCACATATTGCAGTGATTCAAAAATTCTTCCTTAATTCCAACAAAATTGTAATTTTCTTTTATTACTACTATAATACGCAATATATACACCAGAAGATTTGGGCCATTGCAAACTGCAACCAATCAAAAAACGTGTTTTTAGTTTCTTTGTCTAGGGTCGAGGGTGAAAAAATATGCTGTTCGGAAGATGCTGTCTACAACGCAGAGAGCAAAGAGGGTCGGTGGGTCAGTGTCATGGTAACTGGTGGGTCGCTGTGGGCATGGTGGGTTGTGAGTCGTAGTGTGTCACATGTTGTTGACCCACTCAGAAAAGGCGAACCAGTTGACTCAATGACCTATTGACCCACTCTAACTCTGGTTGGCGCTTAGACGTCTGGAGTAAACAAGTTCTGCAATGCGAACTTTTTTTCAAAATATATTTTTATATGTTCATATTTATTATTATTAATTTCTTTTTTGTATTTGTTCCTACATTATCTTAGATTAGTAACTGTGGTTTAGGAGAGATTGCATGAAGTCAAATACGCTTATGTATGCATGTTTACACATTTATTTCGTTGTGTGAAAATACATTCCTATATGTTGACATAGTCCAAAAGTAGGCATACACCTCTGTATTGATCAAATATAACATTCTAGTTTTATGAGTTTATTTGCTCGGCTCTTCTGTGCTTAAGATGTAACTAAAAACATATTAACAACAAATAATAAAGAAACCAAGTCTACCTGATGGATACAAATAGGAAATTATATAAAATTCAATGAGCTGACCAGTACGGTACTCTACACTTATTTTTGGGCCACCCTGTATATTATTAATATTTTATCTCTTGCATTTCTTAATAACTAGCTGAAATACCCACTTTCGCATGGGTCAGATAAAATATCTATGTAAATAAACTGAACAATGAAATATAAAGTTATCGTAGATTTTTTACTAATTTTACGTATCCCGGTAAACCCCCCCTGAGATCTCCTGGTTCGAAATTTAGAAGAAGGCCTCTGGCCCTCAGGCGTTTGGGCTGAATTTGGAAGTCACCGCCCCTGAAAGAATCACAATTCATATCAGCGAACATGAAAACTAAGGATTTGACACTAATATAGTTTATTTTGGATTATTTTTACATGTTTTCCCACCAACCCAGCGACCCCACCTCACATACAATAGTGGACTTTTAAAAGTCATCGCTAATGGAAGTGTCACCATTGATTTCAGGGACCATGAAAACTGTGGATTTGACAATCGATATCGCTTATTTTGGATTATTTTTACATGTCTCGGTAACCATTCTCCACTTGGTGACCCCGGTACGCATAGAATGGTAGCTGATTTAGAAAATCTTTACTAATGGAAGTGTCACCCACGCTTCGTCCTAGTCTGGGGCCTGGACAAAGGTATCCTTGACCAAAATTTAATAACTTTCGGTCAACTCGTCTGATTCCCAGGCCGCATACAGACACACAAACAAACTTGTATTTCATACACACAACAGATAGAACAACCCAGAGCTTGTTTTTCTACATAGCACAGCATTCTTTCGCCTAGGACGTTGCTACTTTGCTTCCATCCAGTTAAACTTTCTATTAAGTAAGAGAGGCATTAGGCACGACGTAAACACGTCTGTTTTATTTGTCTCTTCTATGGAAGTAATGAGTCGCGTGTACTTTTAGTATTAGCTATTTTGTTGTTGTGTTGACCTTGAAGAACCAACAAGTGGTTTATTCATGAGGTCACGAGTCGCCTTTGTCCGTTAAGGTGATATGGAGTAGAAATGATCTATGCATTAACCCGATGCAAAATAGTATGATTATATTGGTTTTAACTAAACACCAACAAATTTGATATAGCAAGAGGCCTTCCCACAACTCCTTCCAATCAGAACCGTAGCTAGAAATTTCGGCTCCTGGAGTAGAATTCACAATAGAATTCAGCGCCCCTATACTCACCCCCACCTTAGCTATTCTTTCTTTTTTTCTATCAGACTGCTTAAACATACGATTGCAACAGTAAAAAGCGAACATTATCTATTCGTTTACAAATATGAGCTGTTTTCAAGAAGTGCAATTTGGACTTTCTTAAACTTGACAAAACAACCTTTGGTTTGTATACAGATCCACTTGGAGATCAGTTATGGATATTTACAGTACAACTAATTGTAACGTTTCATACTAATGATAAGAAATGAAATGTCAATACATTAGAAACTTTGTACTTTTAGAATGTTCAAAATGGATAACAGCATTAATTTCCAGTAATAACTGTAAACTTTTGTAATTTTAGTCTGTAATGACCACGAATATAGCGTTTTAATTTCAATTCTTTTAATATCAGCAAATAAAAGGGTGGAATTTGTTAATGATGTACTTTTTTTTATTACTCTTAAGGGTCGGTTGCGTGGTATTATTCTTTTAAATGCATATGCCTCAACAGAAGATAAGAGTAGCGACATAAAATACAGTTTTTTTTAAATGTATCATGGGTATTTGACCAATTCCTGCGAAAAAATATGAAAGTTCTTTTAGGGGAGTTCAATTCAAAAGCACGACAAAAATATATTTTCAAACTTCTTATACGGAAAGAAAGTCTACATAAGAAAGTAATGACAACAGCGTTAGTTTTGGAAACTTTGGAACATCCGAAAACCTTATCGTGAAGAGTACAAAATTCCCACAATGCGACGTTCATAACTACACATGGACCACGCAAGTAATAAAAACACCATCCAATCAAATTGGTCATGTTTTAGTGATAGAAGAAGACTGTCTAGCAAAATTGATGTTTGCTCGATCAAAGAACCCGACTATGACACTGATCACTATCTGGTAACAAGAGAGATAGAGATGATCGTTGAATAATGAGAATATCCAACATCTGAAAACGGAGACGCTTAGTTTAAAGAAATTAGAGAAGAACCCGGCGAGAGGGGAATACCAGGTTGAAGTGTAATAAATTCTCGTTTTCAGAAGGTTTTGAGAGCACTAATGTTGAGAATGCTCGGGTTCAAATTACGGATAGCATTAAAATTTCAGCAAAAGAAAAATTGGGGCACGCGGAAATACGTAGGAACAAGATTCAACCAGGAATGTACCAACCTAACGGAGAAGGCAAAAAAGGCGAAACTGCGTTGGCTACAAAATTCAAACGATATACCCACACGAAATTTCGTTTAGGGAATCTTCCTAAATCTTTAGAAGAGAGGAACAAGATTTTTTGAAAGCTTAAATTAATGAATTTTAAGATAACAGTAAAAGAAAAATCAAGACATGTTCAAGGGCATCAACCAATTAAAGAAAGCGTATCAACCTCGCGCGAATATATTAAAGAAATACGACGGAAAGTTTCTTGAATACATGGAACGATATTTTTAACGGTTTGCTTATCACGCAGCCAAAAGCTAATGCAAACCAGAACCATACATTTCATAGCCTACAAGAACAGGAGTACAAATTGCTATAAAAAAGTAAAAGAAACACAAATCTCAGGCTATAGACGAAATTCCGGCTGAGGTAATCTTAGCTAGACGGGAAAATAGTGGAACAAGATACACAAACTCATTCTTCTTATCTGGAACAAGGGGGAATTGCCACAAGAGTGGAAAGAATGAATCGTTTTTCCGATTCACAAATAAGGCGACAGAGCGGATTGTAATAATCATCAAGGCATCTCTCTTGTGTCAACATCCTATCAAATCCTCTCAAACATTTTTATTAGCAACATTGGTCCCATAGGCGGATGGAGTTATTGGAGATTATCAATGTGGATTTAGACGAAATCAACTATGGACCAGATATTTACCATTCGAGAAATACTTCAAAAGAAATACAATACTCTGGTACATCAATTTATTTATTGATTTTATAAAGGATTATGATTCTATTAAGAGATAAATATTATACAACACTCGTGCAGAATTTGGAATACCGGAAAACTAGTTAGATTAATTAAGATGTGTTTAAACGTATCCCAATAAAGTCCGAGTAGAAAAATGCTTGTCCACGAGCATTGTCGTCGAGAGTACCCGTAAATAAGGAGATGTATTGTCGGTATTATTATTCAACTTTATTCTCGAGTACGCTATGAGGAAAATCAAAGATAAAAACCAGTTCCTAGAGCTGAATGGTACTCAGCAGATTATCATATGCTGATAATGTAAATCTGGTAGGAGAACAATAGAAAGAAATGCAGATATTATTAAATGATTGAAGATTTAGAACTAAATGCAGAAAAAAATACATGGAAATTCACTGGATCGAAATACTAAAAATCATGGATGCGTCAAAGTACAAATAATATTTTCGATAAAGTGGATACTTTACAACATCTAGGATCAATATTAAAGGACCAGTGTCATATCCACGAAGAAATTAACTGTTGACTGAAAGCAGAGAATTCGTGTTATTATTCAGTTCAAAATATTTTATCATGCGAATTTTGTCGAGAAAATTTAAGCTCAAAATATATAGAACGAATCCTGTTGTTCTATGTTATTGGGAAACATAGTCGCTTACTTTAAGAAAAAAAACGCAAACTGAAAGTATTAGAGAATAAAATCCTAAGACGAATATTCGAACACAAGAGGAACGTGAATGGGGAACGGAGTAAACTTCATACCGATGAACTGCATAATATAAATCCTTTACCAAACATTGTTAGAGTCATCTAATCTAGGATACTCAGTTGGGCAGGTCATGTAGCGAGAATGAAAGAAACCAGGAACGCTTAAGTTAAAGTTTTTACTGGAAAGCCAATCGAAAACGTCCTTCAGGAAGAGCTAGACGCAGACGGAAGGACAATATTAAGATGGATCTCGCAGGAATAGGAATACAAAGTAGAAACTGGACTAAGTTGAGTAAGGACAAAAATCATTCGAGATGTTTTATGAACACACCATTGAACTTCCGGGTTCTATAGGAAATAGAGTTAGTTAGTTCTTTTACAGTAAAAAATATTTTTAAATTACAACGGAAATTCAGAAGGTTTGTGGTTTGCCTGTACATAGATATATTAAACAGAGCACAACTGATACGTATACACAGAAAACATGGAGAAATGATCCCAGTAAATTCCTTTAAGTTGGAAGCATTTCATGTGTCAATAGAATAAATAAATCACTGGTAGTAGTTAGTCTTTGGAAAAGAAGAAAATCGTTGTGTTGAGTTCTGACCCTTTTAGCACCTAATCTACAATTTCGAATATGTTATAATTCCTCTCGTTTACCTTCATTTTAATATTCCAGCTCAAACAGCAGCTTGTGTGTGTCCTCTTATTTTCATACCTTCATTCTCACCATAGTGATTAATCCTATTGGGTAGAAAAGCATTATAAACTAAGCAAACTCATCACCATCACCAACACGTATTTGAGACTTTGACCGTTTCCGATTTTGAAAACGCTTCTACGTTCACTATGAGTCTTTACTCGACACCTTGTATATCACATTGTCATTAGCAAATCGCATAAAATAACTTTCTCTACGTAGTAAGTAAAAACTTGTTATGACTCTTATTGAAAATTCTGGGCGGCGAGCAGAGCGACCAGAAAATTGTTTAACAAATGTTTTTCTTTGCAAACTGAGGCAACGTAATTTACTCTTTCCCGACCCCTATTCTTTCTTCTTCCTTGTTCGGCGGAACCTTGCTGTCAGCGCCCGGGGCACCCACCCCACTCTTGCTACGGCTCTGCTTCCAATCTGGCATAAATTTCACGGCTAACTTTTTGAATTATACATAAGGGTATGATTGATATGTTAGTGTTAATAATATTTATGGAATCAAAGACAGGATTTAAACTTCCAATCCTTGCTGTGCATAAAAGTCGGAAGTCTTATAGAGTGGTTTCATCCGTGTGTCTGTCGACAGATACCAGAGCAAAAACAGTAACTGATATCGAGATGTGATTTTCTGCCATTGATTCTGCATCCAAAGAATAGGTTCATCTCATCCGTTAACTCCATATTCAAGCCAGAAGTGGTTCAATTAACACATAGATCAAAACGGTAACATACAGGGAGAAGAAGTTTTCTTATAAACGATTCCGTGTGTATACACAACATATCAAGGTCATCGAGAATACTCTACTGAAATTGAAAATTGTTTAAATTCATTATTACTTCCGGTTTCAATACCAGTTTTAACTTTTATCATCTTAGAACGAAATTGTACTATAGCGAGAACTTATGTTTGAAAACGAGTTACCATTTAGAGACAACATCATGTGTATCCAAAATATTCTATGGAAACCGTAAATGGTTCAAATTTACTATTACTTCCCGTTTCAATTTTCGAATTCCGCCTAATAGGAATAGTGTCCAAAGAATAGATTTTATTTCCTGAGTTAACATTGTGATCAAACAGAAATTGCTTCAAATTAGCCATTTCCGGTTTCAACGTTTGTCTCTATACAAATGATAATAGATAGTGAGAAAGTTTCTGCAAAAGTTTTAGAGTCTAAAGACAGCATATCATGACTATCTACAATACTCTACCAAATTCGGCTGTAGTTAGAATTTAACTTCTAGTTCCAATAACGGATTCAACGTTTATCGCTATAGAACGAAAACTGCAGCAGATAGCGAGAAGCAGTTCTAGGCAAAACGATCCAGCCTCTGAAAAACATATCGTTACTATCCATAAAACTCTACCAAAACTGAAAATCGTTCAAATTTACTAATACGTCCGGTTCCATTACTGTTTTTTGTAGAACAAAAAATTTAAAAAGAAATATTAGCAGATATTAAAAGTGGGTGCTTGCAATCGATTCATCGTCTCAAGAACAGCCTTCTCCTTCTCCGTGGCAGCTTTGATCAAAGCAGTTGTTAAAATTACCCCTATTCTGTTTGAACATTCCTCGCCATAGAACGAAAACAGTAACAGATAGCGTGAACATTTTTTTCCAAACGATTTAGTCTCTTAAGGCAACTATTGTCAACACATTACCGGAACACAAAGTCATTCAATTTAAGTATTACTTTCTGTTTCAATTCTTATTTCAGTAGACCAAAACAACAGGAGATATCAGGATACGATTTTTCTTAGCAATCAAAAAGAAGTGATTGATATTATCCATTACTTCCTATTTCAATACTTATTTTAAGAAATCAAAACAATAGGATATATTAAGATACTGCTTTTTTACAACTAATTCAGATCCTAATAAAATGTTCCTCCAAGAATTCAGCATCACAAGAATATTTTCTACCAATCCTTACTCAACCAGAAGTAGTTGAATTTAGCCAAGTTCGGTTTCAACGTGTATCGCTATAGAACAAAAACAAAAACAGCCAACGAAAAGCAGAGTTTTGCAAACGTATCATCACTATACACACTATCATCATTCTACCAAAACCAGATATCTTCCCAGTGGGCCAACATAAAATTTACGGCACTTTCCACAATTTCCGCCACCCTTTCCCAGCGGATGCATTGCTTTTACCTGTAACAATCGTCAACATTGAGACTTTTCCCAAATAGGCAGTCCTGGCTTCGATAGAAGGAAAAAAGTTTGAAGGGCCGGATCAGGGCAGTGAAGAGAAGAGTCATCTTTTTTTATAGCTATACAACACGACGAGCCGACGTGGCGGCCACCATCGCCTCGCATCATGTAGTCCTTTTTTTAATTTCCAATGGAGACCTGCTTACGTAATTTGAATTGCAGAGTAAGGTAGGTTGTATGCATTAACATTAGAAATGTATGAGCATACTGGTATTGAAATTTACAAGACGTTTAGGCCAAATTGAATTCAATAGGTGATTGTATTTCCTTTTTAGGAGCTTTTACTTTTTATTTTTGCAGCTCGTCCTCCCCTAAACTGCCGCTCGGAGCGTTCGTCCATTTCCCCTAGATCTGGCACTGATCATTGGAGATAACTGTGATCTGTACAGGTCATGGCTTAGTTATAAACAATAATATAGTAAGAAATTAAAACGTACATATAGTCAGAATAATAACAACTCGCTGATTGTGCGAGGTGTTTTTCTCTTTTTTCCCCTCAGCTGATCTAATAGTGACTGTGCCCCATTCAGAAACGTACAGGAGAATTGAAAACTCCACACGCAAGCCCGCCTAAAACAAATATGAACTGAATCTTCTGAGAAATTCTTCCAACCTACATTCAAGGTTTCTTTATAATAAAAAAAATATTGTATATTTTACGTTGAACTTCGCTTACAATATTTTCTTCTTCTCTCCAAAATTTTATGTTCAATCCCCTTCTTTTCTTTCTTTTCGTTGATAAAAACTAACGACCTTTTTACCTATTCGTGGCATGATTTGTTTCCACACAGGTACTGAACTTTGAACTTACCGCTTGAGAGTAGCAGAAACATACGAGCTTGATATTCCTCCGCGAGACCATATCCACTTTTCACTCAGTTCTGCTTCTCGCCCCTAGATGGGGAAATAAGATACAGTTAAGAAAAAGGAGCAATTAACGATTTGATTCCACTAATTTCACTTATAAATGTTAACCTATTTTGTTAGTACTGCATCATACGTTTTCCTAAGATAATGTAATTTGTCTTTAGCTTTTTGGTTTCTCTCAATTTCCAAGCAGAGATAGACAGATGCTTTTGATCTTCACTAGTGATTATTCTTTCTATTTTAAATAATATTAAATTTGCTTACCAAATAAATTAATTTTCACTAAGATATAGAAAACCTAATAAATACACAGAAGAAATCAATACCATCATAATCATGACATTCCGTCTCATTTCGGCTCAAAAAGTGTAATAGTTTCCCATATAAATGAATGGGGAATATTTTAAAAACTCCGGTGATATTCAGTCCTCGTAAGTGCAAACTGGAGCCGATCATTAGAAAGTTAATATGGGATAATTATGAAGTAAAGTAAACATACTTGTAATAAAATTATTGGCGAGTGCATTTTATCTGATCCGAAGCTGTTATGGTCGAATATTCACGATTAAAGGAGCTCTGATGGGCGAAATTAAAAAGACCTCAGCCATTTATCTCTCTACAGGCGAATTTTTCTTCGCCGCCACCTGTGGGAATACAGGTTTCTTATTATCCTGAAAAAAAGAAATCCGTTTAGGTAGGATACAGACCCCTTCATAACTAATGATGAAATGTCAAAAGTCCTAATAACAGTATGCCAGAAGTGCCAGAATATCACCGGAATTTTTAAAATGTTCCCCATTGATTTATATGGGAAACTATTACACTTTTTGAGCCGAAATGAGACGGAATGTCGAGATTATGATGGTATTGATTTCTTCTGTGTATTTATTAGGTTTTCTGTATCTTAGTGAAAATTAATTTATTTGGTACGCAAATTTAATATTATTTAAAATAGAAAGAATAATCACTAGTGAAGATCAAAGGCATCTGATCTATTTCTGCTTGGAAATTGAGAGAAACCAAAAAGCTAAGTACAAATTACATTATCTTAGGAAAACGTATGATGCAGTACTAACAAAATAGGTTAACATTTATAAGTGAAATTAGTGGAATTCAAATCGTTAATTGCTCCTTTTTCTTAACTGTATCTTATATCTCCATCTAGAGGCGAGAAGCAGAACTCAGTGAAAAGGGGATATTGGTCTTGCGGAGGAATATCAAGCTCGTATGTTTCTGCTACTTTCAAGCGGTAAATTCAAAGTTCAGTACCTGTGTGGAAAAAAAATCATGCCACGAATAGGTAAAAGGGTCGTTAGTTTTATCAACGAAGAGAAAGAAAAGAAGAGGATTGAACATAAAATTTTGGAGAGAAGAAGAAAATATTGTAAGCGAAGTTCAACGTAAAATATACAATATTTTTTTATTATAAAAAAACCTTGAATGTAGGTTGGAAGAATTTCTCAGAAGATTCAGTTCATATTTGTTTCAGGCGGGCTTGCGTGTGGAGTTTTCAATTCTCCTGTACGTTTCTGAATGAGGCACAGTCACTATTTGATCAGCTGATGGGAAAAAAGAGAAAAACACCTCGCACAATCAGCGAGTTGTTATTATTCTTACTATATGTACGTTTTAATTTCTTACTATATTATAGTTTATAACTAAGCCATGACCTGTACAGATCACAGTTATCTCCAATAATCAGTGCCAGATCTCGCGGAAAGGGATGAGCGCTCCGAGCGGCAGTTTAGGGGAGGACGAGCTGCAAAAATAAAAAGTAAAAGCTCCTGTAAAAGAAATACAAACACCTATTGAATTCAATTTGGCCTAAATGTCTTTTAAATTTCAATACCAGTATGCTCATACATTTCTAATGTTAATGCATACAACCTACCTTACTCTGCAATTCAAATTACGTAAGCAGGTCTCCATTGAAAATTTAAAAAAAGGACTACGTGATGCGAGACCATGGTGGCCGTCACGTCGGCTCGTCGTGTTGTGTAGCTATAAAAAAAGATGACTCTTCTCTTCACTGCCCTGATCCAGCCCTCCAAACTTTTTTCCTTCTATCGAATCCAGGACTGCCTATTTGGGAAAAGTCTCAATGTTGACGATTGATACAGGTAAAAGCAATGCACCCGCTGGGATAGGGTGGCGGAGTTGGTGGAAAGTGCCGTAAATTTTATTTTGGCCCACTGGTAAAATATCTAGATTCGACACTACCAATCTATATATATGAAATTGAAAATAACTATGTTTGTGACTAAATCTCCTGAACCGCCATCCGATCTCGATCAAATTTTTAATATGGATAAGTATCAAGGCTGGACTGGTTTTACGCTATTAACTTAATAACTCCTGAGCCACTCGGCCGATCTTGATCAAATTTTCAACGTAGATGAGGTACAAGTCTGGCATCGTTTTTATAATTTAAATTTGACGGAGCACCGTGGGAGTGGAGAAGGAGGGGGAGATATATATAATATTCAAATTATATAAGACTGAAAGTAACTATTTTGTAACTTAATAACTCTTGAACTATCTCCCCGATCTCAAACAAATTTTTCAAGATAATTGAGGTTTGGATCTGGAAACATTTTTGTATTTTCACTTTAGCGGTACGTCCTAGGAGAGGGGGAGGGGAGGCGGACGTATAAATAAAAACTAATAAAACCTAATAACTTTTGAACCATCCAACCAATCTCGATCAAATTTGGAGTGTTTTTTATCGTTTCGTTTTGACGACCCAACGTAGGAGAGGAGGAGAGAAAATATATGTAAAAATTAAAATAAAAATGACTGCATTTGTGACTTCATCACTCTTGAACCACCTGACCGAACTCAAACAAATTTTCAACATACATGAGTTTAGGGACAGGAATTGATATATGCTATTCAGTTTAACGATGCAACGTACGGGTGAGGGAGAAAAATCTTAAAATGATTAAAAATGACCGATATTAGTGTTAAATGCATAGTTTTCGGGGTCAATGAGAGGAAAGTGACACTTCTGATGCTGTTTCAATCCACATTCAGCCCTGATGATTGAGGAGCGGGAGGGTACAATGTAGGGGAGGGGATAAATATTTAAAAATGATCGAAAATGACTAATATTAGTGCCAAATCCATAGTTTTAGGAGTAGCTGAGATTAACAGTGACAATTCTGATACCGTGTGCCGCAGCACGGGAGGAGGGGGAGTGGGAGCTATATATAATAATAATAATCGAAAATGACCAATATTAGTGTCTAATCCATAGTTTTTTGGGATCATTCTGTGGAAATTTGACATTTTCGATGCGGTTTAAATGCAAAATCAGTTCCGCTACTTGCGGGAAGGAGAGAAAAACATATAAAAATGAACGATAATGGCCACTATCAGTGTCGAATTCATAGTTTTCTTGGTCCCTTAGATGAAGAGTGGTACTTTCATTCCGTTTAAATTCAAATTCAGTCACAAAACTTGGGAGAGGTGGAGAAAGAGATATTGAAAAATGATTAAAAATACCGATATTAGTGCTGAATCCACATTTTTGAGGGTCTCCGACATGAACAGTGACACTTTCGATGCCATCGCCCGCAACATGGTG